>NC_135216.1:22408046-22465546 GCF_052324685.1 Brachyhypopomus gauderio
GCTCCTGTTGCGTGGGCCGCTGGCTCAGTCTCCTGTGGGGAGCAAAAATCACAGCGTCAACGTGCGGATCCAGGAGCCACGGCCACGGTGTGCGAGAGCTGGGCCGGGCGGCCGTACCGGTTCAGGGTGGAGCCGATCTTGTTGCGGACGGCCTCCCACTGCTCACGGCTCTTCCAGCTGTTGGCCTCCGGGGGGAGCTGTTCCAGACGCTCCTGCTGTTTCTCCAGCTTCATGGCCAGAGTGTCCTTCCGCTTCACACGGCTGGCCAGACCACCTGACACACGCACACGTTAGCATTTCATTTCATAGCAGCTATGACAATTCTATCTATCTTAGGGATGTCCCGATCCAGCTTTTTGAACTTCCGATTCGATACTGATATTCATTTGCAATTCCGATCTGATACAGATATCGCCCGATACCGATACCGGCCTATCCGAACATGTATTACAGTTTAAAGTTATTTAGCCAACTTACATTGTTGTCAAACTCATGTTGAAAAGCGTTTTACTCTTGATAACAAGTAACCAGCTGAATTTGAATAGTGTTTGAATAATACATAATGGTTGGTAAGGAGAAACTGACCTGTTTATTTAGCAATTAATAAACTCAAACTAGACAAAATAATAAATAACAAACAGAAATGGCATCAGTAAACCAAGGCCTAAAAACCATAAATGCAAATAATATTGTAAATTGTATTTTTAAAAGTGGCAGTGTGTCATGCTTCGCAAACATTTCTGCCAGTGTTAGTTGTGTATGACCTTTCTTTTTGTCTTCGGTTTTCTTTAGAAACTCTTCATGTTGTTTATGGTGGTATTTCGCTAAATGCTTGATTAGATTGGTTGTATTAAAGGTTCTTACAGCTTTACCACCACACTTGACTTTACTGTGGCATGTTGCACTCTACCTCTTCGTCTTTGTCGTCCTTTAAGGTAAAATAATCCCACAAAACTGACATTTTTACAGATAACTTCACATTTGCATGGCGGTCTTTATGGTTAGGAGATGCCACTGAGCTAAATTGGGGAGATGCTATGCTTGTGTGCTGAAGGTGTGCTAGAAAATGCGGACCGGATTTTACTCTCACTGGTGAAAACACAGCAAAAACTAGAAAACTTAAATAAAAAAACTGGATCGGGAGTCTGGATCGGCATTTTCTCGTGCCTGCCAATCCGATACAGATACGCATTTTTTGCAATTATCAGCGGCCGATCCGATCCAAATATTGGATCGGGACAAGCCTAATCTAATTCTATTAATCAGAATTCAAAGTTATATATAAAATGTTGGTAAAGAATACATTCTACCCCTAAAGGTAAGGAAACAGGTTTGAAGTCCGTACTAATGGGTACGTCTTCCTCGTCCTCATCCTCGTCATCGTCTCTGTAGATGATGGGTCCGTCCGAGTCGCTCTCCTCCTCGCTGTCTCCATTGCCCCCGTCTTCAGGGATGACAGTCACGCTGGGCTCCCCCACTAAGCCCCGCCTGCTCCGGGGCGCCAGCTCGGGCTGGAGAACGGGGCGCGGGGCGGGCTGGAGCTTCCTCATCTCCTCCTCCAGGTCAAAATCATCATCCTCAGGCCTGAGAGAAAGAGGGAGGGAGAGATGGCAGAGATGAGGAGAGAGAAAGCAGCTTTGCTTAGTGGAAGCTGCAGCTTAATCACAAGATGCCACTGTGGCTCTAGAGAACTTGATGCCATCCAAGCAAGACCCATAAGATTTACTCTTTAGGAGTCATGGGAGGCTCCAGTGAAAGTGAATGGCGCCATCAGTCACTAAGGAAGCTAAACATAAAATAAAATATATAGTATTTTTTTATGCACTTTCTGAAAGTAAATACTCTTATGCACCAGCATCATAAAAATACTTTTATGCACCAGCATCAAGATTCAGAACTGAACAGAGTAGACAATTACACAACAACAACAAAAAGAAAAATATCTAAAAAGGTGAGGATACGATATAACAAAGGTCTTATTACTGCTATTTAGAACAAACAGCAAATCAGCCGCCTAAGAGACTACAGATCAGCCGCCTAAGAGACTACAGATCAGCCGCCTAAGAGACTACAGATCAGCCGGCTAAGAGACTACAGATCAGCCGGCTAAGAGACTACAGATCAGCCGGCTAAGAGACTACAGATCAGGCGGCTAAGAGACTACAGATCAGGCGGCTAAGAGACTACAGATCAGGCGGCTAAGAGACTACAGATCAGGCGGCTAAGAGACTACAGATCAGGCGGCTAAGAGACTACAGATCAGGCGGCTAAGAGACTACAGATCAGGCGGCTAAGAGACTACAGATCAGGCGGCTAAGAGACTACAGATCAGGCGGCTAAGAGACTACAGATCAGCCGGCTAAGAGACTACAGATCAGCCGGCTAAGAGACTACAGATCAGCCGGCTAAGAGATTACAGATCAGCCGGCTAAGAGACTACAGATCAGCCGGCTAAGAGACTACAGATCAGACGGCTAAGAGACTACAGATCAGACGGCTAAGAGACTACAGATCAGGCGGCTAAGAGACTACAGATCAGGCGGCTAAGAGACTACAGATCAGCCGGCTAAGAGACTACAGATCAGCCGGCTAAGAGACTACAGATCAGGCGGCTAAGAGACTACAGATCAGGCGGCTAAGAGACTACAGATCAGGCAGCTAAGAGACTACAGATCAGACAACTAACACTACTCTCCTGAGCTCATTTGACCACCAGCAACCATCATTCCGTAATCCACGAGCACCTCACATATGAGAAGAGATACTGGAGAAGGAATGCTCACAGTCTGAGGGGCTCGATGGTGACGGGGAGCGAATGTCGGCCCGTGTCGATGTTGAGCACGGGCGGCAGATCGAACAGGAGCGAGTGAGCCCTCCGAGAGCCCTCCGGGTTGGGCTGAGCCGGCCCGGGGCTGGCCAGCACCCTCTGGATCTGGATGTGCAGGGGCAGGATGGGGGGGTGGGCGGGCGGCTCTGTGGTGGGGCTGGGCGGGTCCACGCTCAGGGCGATGGGCTGGGGATGGGCGCGAGTCGGAGAGGGCGGGATGTGGGCAGGTGGAGGAGAGGACATAACAGGGGTGGGGCCGGGGAGCCTCCCGTCTTCGGATTGGGAGGACGACAGCCCAGGGGTGGAGCTGTGGGCAGGAGGCTCTGGCTGGTGGGACGAGAGGTCCTCAGATTGGCGTTTGGCGACAGGCGTCATCCTCTTGGGGGGAACAGGAGGGGAGCGCTTGGCTGGAACTGGGTGTGACGCTCCTGTAGGTGGAGGTGCACCTCCTGCAGGTGGAAGTAAACCTCCTGTAGGTGGAGCTGCATCACCTGTGGAGAATAAGGAGAGGACGTCTGAGAGACTATTCGGAGGAAACACACTTCAAACGGGTTACAATCGTTAGTGGTGCCTAAGCCATGTATTTAATACGAGACGGAAAATGACCTTTAAACAGTAAAAAGGTTAGTTTACGCAGCGCGGTACACTACAGTCAGTACTGAGGAAATGAGAGCAATGCTGTAGTCAGATGAACTTTTAATGCAACTACAGGCTTCATGCATACAAATGCTTGATTTTTTTTAGTACACCGTGCTGGACAAAGGGGTGGTTTGACCTTTGACCCTGGAGGTGACAAGGTCACGACCTGGGGCAAAACTCTCATGCACTTGGATGGGTGAGGAGGGCATCGCACGCGGGTGGAGGTTCAACTGTGGACGGCGGCCGATCACGATTGGTTACTTCACGCTCACATCCAGGTCTAATTCCTATACAGAACAAGAGCACGCAGACGTACTACATGCAAGAGTCTGGGTGGCCACATGAATACGCAACGATTTGCCGTGAACATGCCATGAATACGCCAGCTGCTGGGCGGTTAGTGGGCCGAGGGGCGGGACGACACCTGGGCTGGGCTGGGCGCCGCGGCGACACAGGTAGCTGGGCAGGGAGAGGTAGACCCCACGTTCAGCCTGCCATCGCCAACTGGTCCAGTAAGGAGGGGGCGGAGCTTTGGTGCTTCTGTGCAACGTTGCGGCTGAAGGGGGTGAGGCGGTTATCCTTCAGATGACCTCAAACTAACAGCGAGAAATATTTCCGTCTTCCGAAGATGCAAATTAGACAATTAGGGGCCGGTCTCAAGGTTTGTCACAGAAGACAGGTCCTCTTTCTCAGTAGAGGGACTACTACAAACCAGAATAATGACTCACTAGCACAGAATACTTACTCCTATACATCTTGTACATATCTTGTACACATATTACATACACTGTTCCTTCAGGATGAATAAAATGTTACAGGCTATCTAGAGGGTGTAACAATACAGGTAACTGCTCCTCCAGGTGTTCTTACCTTGGGTCCATTCCGGGTCTTTTTTCCCCCCCAATATCTCCAGTAGCCCACATGACTCCAAACCCTGACTATCTACAATTTGCCTTTCAAATGTTTCATCATACATGTTTAAAATGTTTTAAAACTTATCATAAAGTTGAACAATTGAATGAACAATGGAGTTTTCAATAATTCAACCATTCACACGGCATTTCGGGACACCCTCAGTCAGCATCTCCTCTTTAATAAACGGCTTCCATCAGGTGCTCTGAGGTGTCGTGACACCGGGCCAGGTTTGACCTGGCTAAGCGCTCATGGGAGTGGAGCTCTGTAAATGGTTCGAGGTTTGACTGGCGTGGGGCTCCATGTGCTGGGAGCACAGGAACGTTGGCCCCGCCCCCTGCGCACCCTCGTCAGGGCTGGTGGCGTGACGCCGTGGGCCGACAGGTGGCCTTTAGAGAGGGCGTGGCTGTCCGCTCCACCGTCCCACACTGCCATGGGAACGTTTGGTACGAACACTTTGATACTACTGGTGAAACAAAGTGGTGTGTCTGACGAGACAAGGTCAGAGCTACCGGAGAGCTGGCCACGCCCCCTTTTGGCTACACCCCGTTTTGGACACGACACCGAGAACCACTGCATGAGTGTGGGAAACTGCTGATAAGCAACAGACCTGTGTGCTCACTCCATAAAAACAACAAACAGTGAACTCTCTCACACACACAAAAACACACAAACACACGCACCCACACAGATCTCATTACTTTCTCCCCGATTGTCTTTAGGGGCTTTAAGTTAACACATTGCGACAGGTCATGTACATTAACAAATGGTCTATGTTCAAGCTTGGTGAAACCAGAAACATGTTGGTACGAGTATTAAAATGAATGAGAATCAGATGAATCACATGAATTTTTTAGACTGCCCATTTACCGGTAAATTCAATTGCACTGTACTCCACAAATGATCTTTGAGGTGCTGCTTACAGATCATCAGGTCCAGCAGTGCTGCTCAACACTAACACTCAACACTTCACTTTGTTTCACCACAAATGCCCCCCAACACATTTCTGAGGCACACACACACACACGCACGCACAGACACAGACACAATCCCACTTTCAATTGGTCCCCTCTCTAAGTTGGTGGTACTAAACCCTCTGCAGGCTGGATAGGACAGAGAAATGGCAATTATATTGTTCTGAGGATATAACAAACACTGATTTCAAAACGTGCCGTTTTTGCAGCTTATTCCGTATTTGTGATGTAGGGACCAGTTAATGGTGTGTAGTGAATCTGAGGGGCATTCATTTTAGTCATTAAAACACTCTTGATCAGCTGTGTTATATATCCTACTCTACCAATACCAAGGTGTCCTAAGGGAAACATATATATACCATTTCTACACAATTATTTGTGTGAGGCAGGATTCTCAAAACACTCGAAACTAAATGTCGCACCCAGAATTGAGGATGTTTGCAAGGCAAAGCAAGCTCCTGTCTCACATGAACTACCTGCAGGTTTCTTTAAAAACTGTAGACGATGTGGCTAATTGTAGGTGTAGTAATAAATATAAAAACTACTACTATCAATAATAAAGCCAAATTCATCAGAGGCCTGGTGCCAACTCCTCCATCATCTGGTAATGATAATCAGCTTACAATTATTGATGATGATATTGATTGTAATAATAGTGTAGGTCTAACAAAAATAGCCTAGCCTTGGGCTACCTGGGGTGGGTTTGGGGGGTGAGTGGGGGTGTGGGGAGGAGGGCGGGGGACATCTTGGGGACCCCTGCTTTAAACGATTCATTTAGGATAAAAGATCAGTCTAAGGCGGATGTACATGTTGACCTGGGTCTACTGGGTACATTCCAGGCACCAGTATGCAAATCTGCACGTCAGACAAGCCTGTCTAGTTCCATCAAACGAAGCTTCGGTGACTCATCAGATAGTTTCATTGTTTGTGTTCTCAGTCAGCTCATTAACTTTGGAGCTCCTTCTCTAATGTGTACTTTGACTGGGTTAATCTCTCTGTTAAGCCCTATTAACAATCACTATGCTCTCTCCATCAAACAACTCAATTCAACCTGCAATCTTGTATTATTGACTTCAGCTGAGTTTGTACAACCATCTGGCTAGCTTCCAGCCTCCAGACCGCTGTATGCGTTTAGTGCAGCGCTATCTGGTGCCATGACCCGTTACGGCACTTTTGGGAAAAACAGTACAGACAAGAACTACCCACGAAGCAGCTGAGGGCGGTGCTGTCTGGCGGGATGATGGGGCGGGACAACCCCAGCAGACGAGCCAGTCAGGACTCACCTTGCAGTGCAGGGACGCTGTTGCGATTGGAGGGTTTGGGTGGAGGCACCGGGGGATGCTTGGCGGAGACGGGGGGTGCAGGGGCATCAGAAGCAGCGGTAGCAGGGGGCACAGGGGAAGGAGGCGGGGCATGACCACGGGCGGTGGGCGGGGTCTCCTGGCCTCCCGTAACGGCCGCGGGTGCAGAGCCGTGCCGGGGCGTGTCGTCTACCATGAGGGACACGGTGCGGGGAGGGGGCTTGGCGATGGGGGGAGCGGACGAGGAAGAGGACGTTGACGATGCCGAAGACGCAGACGAAGAGCACGAGGAGGAGGAAGCCTGGCCAGATTCGGTGGAGGACATCAGCCATTTTGGGGGCAGGATGGCTTGTTTAGCAGTAGGCTGCAGGTCCTTGGGGGGGAAGCGGAGTGGCTCAGGGATGGGGAGGACACGCACGCCAACGGACCCTAACGCAAGGGCAGGGGTCACACACACACACACACGCACACACACACACACACACACACACACACACACACACACACACACACACACACACACACACACACACACACACACACACACACACACACACACACACACACACACACACACACACACACACACACGGATATAAAAGGCATAAGCAACACATGAAGCACAATGAGGAGAGCAAGTCAGACCTGCACACATGAGGAAACAGGCAGTACGGTAACACACGCGTGTAGAGCTGAAGCACAAAGGACAGGAGAGCTTAGCCAAGATATCTAAGTGCACTTGCATGAAGAACACTATGAAGAACCACTATAAAAAAAAAAACACGGGGAAGGCCCTGAAAGGGGGTGTGGTTTACCTGTGCGCTCCCTGGGCACGTCCCCAGGAGACGCGTGGCGGGGCAGAGTGCTCCTGCGTTCTGCCTCCGAGGCGCCGGACGAGCTCTTCTGCTGACTGCTCCGTACGTCTATCTCCGACAGAGGCCTGGACTGCTTGCTCTCCACAACCTGTCTGGCGGGCTCGGGGCGCCGGCCCTCCCTCCTGCCTGCCTCCTCCCTCCTGCCTGCCTCCTCCCTCCTGCCTGCCTCCTCCCTTCTGCCTGCCTCCTCCCTCCTCTCGCGCTCCTCCCTCCTGCCTGCCTCCTCTCTCCTCTCGCGCTCCTCCCTCCTCTCGCGCTCCTCCCTCCTCTCGCGCTCCTCCCTCCTCTCGCGCTCCTCCCTCCTCTCTCTGGCCTCCTTCCTCTCCTCCTTGTCCCCTCGCCCATCTCTCCTCCCCCCCTCCTCTCTCTCAGAGCGATCGTCCCTCTTGTCCCGCCGCTCGTCCCGCCGCTCGTCCCGCCGCTCGTCCCGCCGCTCGTCCCGCCGCTCGTCCTTGTGCTCGCGCTGCCTGCCCTCGTCCGGCCCGTGCCTGTCCCTCGGCAGAGACGACGTCCGCTTCTCGGCATCCGGGGCCAGGTGGCTGCGCCGGTCGGCCTCAGAGGGCCCACGTGTGCGGGCATCCACGTCCAGGGGCTGGCGGTTCCGGGGCCCGTCCGATGGAGCCCGGCCGCGGCGATCCGCCTCGGCCGAGCTCTTCCGCTCTTCGCCTTGCGGCCGCCAGGTCGGACCCTTGACGTCCGACCCCAAGGTGGGCGCCCGATCTCCTGGTACAGGTGCTGTGTGACCATTCTTCACTGAAGCAGCTTTTACGTCATTGCTCTCTACAATAGAGAAGGCCGTTTGTGGATATTTCAGATCGATTATGGAGCACTGTTCAGTTAAATAGTTGTTTATTATGCGAAATGTCTTCTTGTCGAGAGCTTTTTCAGCAAGAGGCCTTACCGTTGTCCACCACTTCCTTTAGGACTCCTTTGTCTATCAGCTCCTGTCTGCTTCTCCTCATCGAGATCTTCCTCTCCAGCACTGACGGCACAGACATTAGAAGAAGAAAAGTTATGAAGCATTGGTGCATCAGTCAGATCATCATGATGGTGGTACAAATGGCAGTAAATAAGAAAAACATGTTTGTTGAAACTGGAAGATCACTGCAGAGTCTACAGATACTGTAACTTCTCGCTGTGAAGTACAGTGCTGTGAAAAGCGAACAGACGTCGTAACCCTCGGACGTCATACCCTCTGATGTCTCCTTGAACTTCTCGCTGGTGACCTTCTTCTTCCTCCATTTCCAGGGCTTGAAGATCTTGCCCAGGTTGGAGAACTTGCCCTTGCGTTTGGACTGGGGCGAGTCTCCGCCGGAGTTCGCACCGTCGCTGCCTGTTGTGCTGTGCTGCTGGTCGTCAACTTCATCTTCTGTGGGGAGAGAGAGAGAGAGGAAGCTTCTAGAGACTCAGAGACACAGGCAGCGGGAAAGGGAACGAAGTTTGTGTCAACAGCCGTGTGGAGAGGAACGCCTTAGTCGAGCTGAAACGCATCTTTACTGCTAATCATGCGTTCAGTAGGTATGTGGTCTACTCACCTGCTGTTCACCATCAACAGCAGGACAACACTTAGCACAGTGTATAAAGGGAAAATGTCGCACGTGACCCGTAATATCCAAGACAATCATGATACTGCCTCAATTTAGAAGGTTTACCTCTCCCTCATAGGCTAAAAATACAGTAGGATACCAACCTAAATAAAAACAAAACACAGATACACCTGCAGGTGTCTACAGAAATCATGCAAACGTGAATTTAAGCTACGATTTAACACCCGGGGCTTTAAAACAAAGCTATATGCATGTTCTCCAACACGTAGTAGTTATTGAGCGTGAGAAAGGTGTCCTCAGCAGATGGTATTCAGTTGTGTAAATTCAGGATCCACACAAAGTGTCAGAAGGCTTAACCCCAGTGAGCTAGAGGATATTGCTTGAGCAGAAACTGAAGCATTTTTGTCACAACAAAAATGCCACTAGAAGCACTAGGCATAGGTTTTGACAACTGGGAGAATTAAACTGGACTGTCCTGAATATGTACAGCCATTCACTTCCAAATCAGTCAGAGTGGTTTGAGAATCAGGCTGAATCTGTGCACATCTGTTATGATTGCTGCAATGGGGTAGTCAAGACAACCCATGAACCCAAACCACACGTATCCATTTGATGTATTTAATCACCTCTTTTTTTTACCATATTGTACATTTTATTACATATTATACATTTTATTTGACTTGATCAAATTACCTTTTTGAAGGCATTAAATACATAATTTTCACTGTATGGCTTAACGTGTCTCACTAGTTCAATTTCACAGTTCGACTGAAGTGCGACTGGTTTGACGTGGGGTCATGTGGAATTTCTTGTCCCCATCTCAAACTTTTTGAGGATTTCCAGCAATGGCTGTGGGTTCTCTAATCAAATAATCATGGCTCCCCAACAATCCAGTGCAGGAAAACGTGGACAGGAGAACACGACTTCGCTCTTACGTAATGTACCCGATGAACCAGGGCACTTTGGACGTCTAAATGCTGCTTATTTAGTTTTGCACTCTAGTTAACAGAACTGCCAAGTAATGGATACGTTTTACGCACCAGATGTACTGTACAAACTGAAAGCCAGGATTGACACTGGAGTGGTTACGAAACCGTTCATAGACTTTATCGCAAAAAAGTGCAATGCAGATAAAATGGTGGTAGCAACCAGTGAAGCTGGAATTTAGGTTTTTGTTTGTATGATGTAGCCTACTGTTATCTAAAACATGTTATCTTACAGTGTCAGACAGAAAGAGAATTACTCAACCTCCAGATTACACATCCTGCTTCAGCCAGTATGATTTAAAGGCCCAGGAACCCCAGTGCTCTTCTGGGTTAACATGTAGGACTCCCTTGGTTCAACCGCTCTATCGTGCATCTTTTATTGACCACTTCTATGGTCAGTTTTCCCCATAAAAAGGAAATGGTATTAAGTAGCAAGGGAAAGCAGAGTGGGTGAACAAAATGAAACTGCTCCCACGTCCTCCACGTCCTTCAGAACGACATGCCAAGGTCAGGCGCGAGAGAAAAGAAACAGACTAGACCTGCGTTAGCACGGTTCTGCGCTGCCAAGTCCTGCGGTTTGAGTGGGAGCCCGTCGCCTGCCTGGCCTCATTTGCAGCTCCGCCGGGCCCTTTGGCGATTACCCCGCAGGACAGAACGCGGGGCTGCAGCCTCCACCGCACTGCTTCATGGGAAATGGGAAAAGCGTGAGCGGGCGGACAGGCACAGATGCCCTGGCGTGCGAGACCAGCGATTGGCGCAATTATGCGATACGACGATGCGCAGAATTGTCCGCGGACGTAGGGCTTTGAAGAAAACCAGGCCATGCTTGGGCAGACTTTCAGCACACCACAGCAGGTGGTGCTCTGGACAGCAGGCGGAGCGGTGGAGGACTGCGGGAGGCAGGTGTGTTCACTCTTACCAAAGGCAGTGACGAGAGTGTCACGGAAAGGAGACAAAGGCAACGTTGGCAAAGACAGTACTGGAAAGAGGCCGTCCTGGGAAGGCGGTGCTTGAGCGGTAGGGTATATATAGCGAGCAAGCTGTGCTATTCACTTCGCAAAGGACGTCTGCTCTAAATGAATAATGCAAAAGAGAGAGAGAATGCAAAAAAAAAGGGAG
This sequence comes from Brachyhypopomus gauderio, assembly GCF_052324685.1. Lineage (NCBI taxonomy): Eukaryota > Metazoa > Chordata > Actinopteri > Gymnotiformes > Hypopomidae > Brachyhypopomus > Brachyhypopomus gauderio. The sequence goes on from NC_135216.1 coordinate 22,419,227, forward strand.
AGAGAGGGAGAGAGAGGGAGAGGCCAAACTGGCCCTGAGAAGTCTCGCACGAGTGCTCCAGTGAGATAAGCGTGTGGATAGTTGTGTTAGCATTAGCATCTCCGCAGTACTCCTGGTGAGAGATGTAGAGTGAGGGCATTCAGCTCCCCCAGTACTGCCTGTCAGGCACAGGGATAAAACAGATAAAACAGCAGAAATGCCCACATCCGCCTTACCCTTCCACAAACAGAGAAAAACTGACCCGATTAGGTTCACGGTAAGTTCTACTTTGCTACATGTGCGGTGAAGGGTGACCGGCATCGTGGCATCCAAAGCAATGACCAATGACTTAAAATACACAGAAGTAATACAGGTGTAAACTAACAGAATAGATTAGTCACGCAGTCACACAGCATTTTGAGAACATGGAAGTTAATAAGTATACCACGCACTAGCAACAGAAAGAACTCTGCTCACAGTCTAGGTCAACACTGGTGAGAGGACTCAAGTCTCGACACTGTGGATATGAAGTGGGCGTTTTGCTCTCTGCAATACTGGGACCCTCAGTGGCTTCATGGCCTGCACACGCGACACTATTAACCACTCAACCATATCCGCACAGGAAGGTGCCACAGCCACTATCATCCAGCCCGTTGCTATGACGCTCAAACCTCGTGTTACAATGGGGAGCGTGGCAGTGCAGAGAGGTAGAGTATCAAAGTACAGGCAGAAGAATGTGCCCAGCGACCCCTAACCGCATGAGCGCCCACACACACACACACCTACACACACACACCTACACACACACACCTACCACACACACCTACCACACACACCTCCTACACACACACACCTCCTACACACACACACCTACACACACACACCTACACACACACACCTACTACACACACACACACACACCTACTACACACACACACACACACACACACCTACTACACACACACACCTCCTACACACACACCTACACACACCTCCTACACACACACCTACCACACACACACACACACCTACCACACACACACCTACCACACACACACACACACACCTACCACACACACACACACACACCTACCACACACACACACACACACACCTACCACACACACACACACACACCTACCACACACACACACACACCTACCACACACACACACACACCTACCACACACACACACACACCTACCACACACACACACACACACACACCTACCACACACACACACACACACACCTACTACACACACACACACACACACCTACTACACACACACACACACACCACACACACACACACCTACACCTACCACACACACACACACACACACACACACACACACACACACACACACACACACACACACACGTAAGTAATAGCACAGTTCCGAACAAAACTACCATGGGTCGAGAGATTAGACTCTACCAATAATCTCAATCAGTATTCTGCATTTTCATGATTACAAGAATCAGCGCAGATTCAACTTGTCCTTGCTAATCTAAGGTTTTTTTTTTGTGGGTGTGTGTGTATAAATATATATAAAGAAAAAAGACACACACACACACACACACACACACACACACACACACACACACACACACACACACACACACAGACAGACACACAGACAGACACACACAGACACAGACACAGACACAGACACACACACACACACACACACACAGACAGTCTGGCCCACATTCCCGCTCACAGCATTGTTCAATTACGTGATGTGGAGGACACATCAAGCACAGCACACACCCACTTCTACAGCCTCTATGCTCCACCCACATCGCTACTGGATTAGTAGTACAACCCAACAACAACCCTATCATCTGCCTCCATGTCCCACCCACAATGCCTTTGGATCGGTAGAAATGTTGACCACAGAAATGTGGTGTGAATTTTTGTTGAGAGCTGGTTAAGTTTTGCCAGCTTCATACTGACGAAAAGCTCTATGCACTTAATATCAAATATTAGGTAAATGAATATCGGCACCGAATATCTGTTATCAGTGTCCTTGATCACCGATACTTGGTATCAGCTCTGAAGAAGAAACAAAACACGTATTGGTCAATCCCCAAAAACAACAACCCCCACATTCCAAACAATTCCACGCCAGAGAAACATCACACTGCTCGTACTGAAGACAAAACTCAAACCATGTGGACTGCTGCCATAACGAACAAGCATGTCGCTAAACTGTCACCGTTTCCTACACCTCGTGGTGAGGGGCCTCGTGGTGAGAGGCCTCCCAACGGGACGTAGCCTATCTGTTGCGGTTTCCAGGGCCACACGTAATGCCAGCGAGCAGAGATCCAGCCAAGGAGCAGTCGGTGGAGAAGAAGTAATACAAGTACTGTAATAAGCAGCCAAAGGTCAGACGTAGGAGAAAACACAATGGGCTCAGCACATTGAGAAGCATTGGGATGGAAAAAGGGACAGGTGAAAGGCTGCATGTCTGCTTGCTCCACAGAGATCCCACGTCCTTACTCAGACACGTCTGTAGTGGAGAATGTAGCACTTTTCAAAAGGGGAAATGTCAATTCGGCTCAAGGTGGATGAGGCACACATTATTACTTTCATGAGCTCTGAGCAATACATCAATGTGTGGTGCTGAGTTTATAGATAAACAATCCGAGCTTTTGAACCGGAGAACAAAATGACATAACACGATCGATGCCAAACAAACCCAACGCAAAAGTGAAAAACGTATTTGCCAGAAGTAGAAACTGGGAATCTAACGTCATGTGTGTCAAAACAAACTACTGAAAGACACGCGTGATCATTCCTGCCAACACCTTCAGAAAATATTGACCATTTTACACTCAAACAAACTAAATGAATATATATATGTGAGTGCATGTGGACTACATCTCTGAATAAGGACAGAAACTATCCAATCAAGCAAATGTTCAGGGGAAAAGACAAACGTCTAGATTACGCTCACCCAGATTACGTTTTTGGATGAGCACATTTAAAACGCTCATCAAGAGTTCCTGAATAAACCCATGGGATTCTCTACTCTTTATTGCTGGCAGCTGTAAATGGCATTTCCTCAAATTGAAAATTACAGAAGCTCTTTTTGCATTGTGAACATTCCTAAACCACAAATTTCACAAACACATTAAACTGAAAAACATATTTCAGTTTCTGCTTGTACTCTGTTAATATTCACCATTACCCACTGCACCAACACAACTTTGTCACAAACAGCTTACGCAACTCAAAGCGAGGTTCTATCTCTATGATCGTCTGGAGTAAACAAAGCCGATCTAACAGCATTTCTAGAGAAATATCCCCTTCTAGTAAGCTTTAAAGAGAACGAATCCTACCACATACAGGCAACGAGTAAAGCAAACCAGCGGTGGTGAGTGAAAGGAGCCCTGTTTAACGGCCCCTGCGCTCTCTCAGCGTGGGTCCTGGAGCACCTGCTCCCCCAGCCCGGCCCGTCCAGCCTCGTTCAGGGGCGCTGGTGCTGGGACTCACCTGTAGGGGGGGTGGAGTGCAGCGTGTGTCTCAGAGCGCTGGCTCCCTGTCCCATGCTCCTGCAGTGGCGCCCCCGAGCCCTGCCCGCCCTACAGACCCCCGTGGCGAGGTCCCGCGGCAGGGAGGGCGATGTACGGTCCCGCAGTCCCGCAGCCCTCTGATCTGCTCCTCGCTGACAGCGGACAAACCCCGGAGTAATACGAGACGGCTCGCCTTGTTCGCCTCTGTGCCTCTCCCTGTCCCTCCCTCTTTCCTGCACGTTAACTTTGTGCGTCTCTCTCTCTCTCTCTCTCTCTCTCTCTCTCTCTCTCTCTCTCTCTCTCTCTCTCTCTCTCTCTCTCTCTCTCTCTCTCTCTCTCTCTCTCTCTCTCTCTCTCTCTCTCTCTCTCTCTCTCTCTCTGTGTGTGTGTGTGTGTGTGTGTGTGTGTGTGTGTGTGTGTGTGTGTGTGTGTGTGTGTGTGTGTGTAAATAAGGTTTGCCGCTGGTCTGAGGTATGCTGGATGGCTGGGATGCCTGTCATTCCTCGCAGCAGAGTTTTCGGGACTAAAGTTCACGGAGGCGAGGCTAACGTGGCGGGGGTGGGCCAGCCGAGACAGCGTGGGGGTCCCGGAGGCTCCCGGCCCTTCGGGGCATCAGGCCTCCACGTCCCGTGGCGGCCGACAAGCAGGGTTACCTGAGAGCCGCGTGCAAGTCGAGCTGGGGCGAGGTGGATACTCACAATCAGCAGGAAGTGACATCACAGACGGGTCTGATTACACAGACACAAAGTAAATGACAAGTGTGTGCAAAAAATATATAAAAATCTGCTGTTTGACCTACTGGGTTGTAATCTTGTGCCATTTACATGATTGAGAAGATCTTGAGAAGATCTGGTACTACTTTTCACAAGCATACAAAGCCAAAAGCTAATCAGCAGACAAGCTATGCTGAAAGAACCAAACCAAAACGGTTTTTTGTTGTCAGAGCAGAATTGCTGCAAACTGAGACAGCCAACAGCTGTATAAAAACAGTGGTCCTTTAACATACGGCAACATCACAAAACACCATAGCCCACGCATACCGATATATTACATATGTTATATGTATAAAATATTGCATATGGTATATTACTATAGCAGTGGGTTAACGGGCAAATGAAATCATCTGTGCAACATGGATGACCATACTCCTAAATCTGTCAATAGGAGAAGCTCAACCTCAACTCCACTCAGGAGACATTCTCTTTGGATCTGGGAGGAGTCAGATCACTCATGAGAAGGACAGCGTGGAGGAAATAGGGGGCTCTGGTTTAGGAGGCCAGGCCAGCAGATCTGTGTCTCCCGTGCCAGCCAGAGACGGTTCTGAGTGTAGACAGACACGCACCCACACGGCTGTCAGAAGACACAACTCAGATCAGGAGTAAACCAAGTAAGATAAAACAGGCTCTTTAGTGAACCAGGACAGGATGTGTAGGTTCTGATAACATTTTTAGATGGAATGTCTCATGTTCAGAATTCCTTCCACGGACTACAAGATGTTTAAACTATGGCTCCTCAATCTCCTCGACCTCCACTCCTCGTTCTCTTCCCTCTGCTCCATGTCTCACACCTCCTATTCCAACCCCTTCACCTCCAACATGCTCCACCGCCTTGAGCAACGTCTACGTGCAAACTAGCAGGCTAAGCAACAGACCAGTAAGCGGAACAATATTTATGAACCATCATAATCTAAGGAGCTTCTGCAGCTTTGTTTCTATCCATTATGACTTATTGATGAACTCCGCTATCCGGTGTCACCCAGGATGGGTTCCTTTTGGAGATCGACTCCTCCCGACGTCTCCTCCTTATGACTGGGAGAGTTGCTCTGTGCCGCTGTGGCCTTTGGCTAGCTCGACAGAGGTGTACATCTCTTTCCAGGAAAACTGCTTTGAGACAATGTTGTGAACAAACCAAAATAAAAATTGATCTGATCTCAAATGGTTCCACCTTTCAGATGCAGGTGGTAGAACTTTGTAAAAAACTGGCAGTCCACTTGGTTATGAATACATTTGGGAGTTTCAACACTTTGCACTGTGCTACAGAAGAGTTAATAAAGGATGTATTAAAGGACAAGCTGCAGCTTAAACAGAAGTACAGAAATACAAATAAAACAGGGCAAAAGACAATTAACAAACATCACCAGCCACTTAATTAGGAACATCTAGCCTGATGGTATACAGAGTGTGTGTTTTGCTTTCTGTAGCCTTGACCAGAGGTATTTCTGACCACAGGTGCACTGTTGACCGGAGAATTTTGGGCAACCGACCTCTCTCAAACCCGGGAGTGACACAGGGATGGAGGTCATATGACCCAGCTATACCCACTACCAACTCAACACCCTCTATGTGGACACTACAAAGTATCTGCATTGATGATTTTAGTAACAGTGTTTTTGTTCTTCTGTATGCAATTTTAGCAATAACATTAATTTAAGCAATAACAATACTTTTTTTTTCCCTAAAAGTGAAGTCAATTAGTTACTTTTACAAGACCTGTAATTCTCTTTATATGTTTACAATTGCTCTTTAATGAAGCAAAATTATTTCTTCTGATTCTGATTATTTGATTACCTGGAGTAATTGACAGAACACGTTATTAGTAAAATTATCTATTGCGGCAGCTTCAACATCACTAATGTACTGAGAGTGATCACTGCAATTTCAAATATCTCTACATCTCTCTCTCCCTCCCTTATACCCTTATATTTATATGCCTACATGCATCTTGTGTCTGATCTTGTGATCGTAAATCGGGGGGGGACTTATGGGAAACGCCAGCAACTTCTTGAAAATCTTTTTATCTTGTTCCCAGATCCTTTAGTACCCAGATGTGGGTGGAGAGGAGTGTTACTACTGCACTAGAAAGACTTATAGCTCCCCCTAAAGGATAAACATGCTCCTGCCTACCTGCTACCTGCCAATAGGAAGGAGAGGAATTCCAAACAGATTATCCACGCTAACAAGAGAAGCTGAACTTAGCTTAGCTGCCACCAATTCCTGCTATTCAATCCAAGCCTCAAACGGAGCAAGTTGTGAAGCTATTGGAGGGGCCAGGATGGCAGATGGAGGTTTTTATTCCGTTTCAGAATTACCAGTAAGATAAACAGCAGTGTCATTTAAGGAGACTAACAGGGGGTCAGCATGAGGGAGGTGTAGTGTTGGTCTACTGTTTAAGGAGACTAACAGGGGGTCAGCATGAGGGAGGTGTAGTGTTGGTCTACTGCTGACTAGGGCTGCCACAAACGATTATTTTTATAGTCGACTAATCACCAATTAATTTTTATGATTAGTCGACTAATCGGATCATACGTTAATTGAATATAAAACATACAGCTTATCACACTAGAATGAAACTGCTATTATATAACCATCATTAGATTTTCAGCTATATGCTAACTAAAAATAAAAACAATTAAGATCATAGTTCATTAAACCTTTAATGAAATATGCAGCTTGTTACAACAAACAATTATTAAAATAAGTATAAGGCACTGGCTTAAACAACGCAAAAATAAATACATTAATAAATGGCTACAGTTAAATCAAATTAGGTAGGTACCTGAAACTAAGGAATTATTCACAAAAATAAAGTTTTGGTCTCACTGACGTTACAGAAAACACACGAATGCGTGCTAAGGCTAATGAAACAAATCGCCATCACTAGTCGACTAATCATGGCAGCCCTACTGCTGATTCAGCTGGGCAGAAGCGCTCTCTTATTGCATCACTTATAAAACTTCTTCAAAGTACACAAGTTCTTGGTCTGTCTCTCACTCACTCACTCACTCTCAGCCGCTCACACTCACTCACTCTCAGCCGCTCACACTCACTCACTCTCAGCCGCTCAGCCTCACTCACTCTCAGCCGCTCAGCCTCACTCACTCTCAGCCGCTCAGCCTCACTCACTCTCAGCCGCTCAGCCTCACTCACTCTCAGCCGCTCAGCCTCACTCACTCTCAGCCGCTCAGCCTCACTCACTCTCAGCCGCTCAGCCTCACTCACTCTCAGCCGCTCAGCCTCACTCACTCTCAGCCGCTCAGCCTCACTCACTCTCAGCCGCTCAGCCTCACTCACTCTCAGCCGCTCAGCCTCACTCACTCTCAGCCGCTCAGCCTCACTCACTCTCAGCCGCTCAGCCTCACTCACTCTCAGCCGCTCAGCCTCACTCACTCTCAGCCGCTCAGCCTCACTCACTCTCAGCCGCTCAGCCTCACTCACTCTCAGCCGCTCAGCCTCACTCACTCTCAGCCGCTCAGCCTCACTCACTCTCAGCCGCTCAGCCTCACTCACTCTCAGCCGCTCAGCCTCACTCACTCTCAGCCGCTCAGCCTCACTCACTCTCAGCCTCACTCACTCGGCCCATCACTCACTCACTTACTCACTCGGCCTCTCACTCACTCACTCACTCACTCACTCGGCCTCTCACTCACTCACTCACTCACTCACTCGGCCTCCCACTCACTCACTCACTCGGCCTCCCACTCACTCACTCACTCGGCCTCCCACTCACTCACTCACTCGGCCTCCCACTCACTCACTCACTCGGCCTCCCACTCACTCACTCACTCGGCCTCCCACTCACTCACTCACTCGGCCTCTCACTCACTCACTCGGCCTCTCACTCACTCACTCGGCCTCTCACTCACTCACTCGGCCTCTCACTCACTCACTCGGCCTCTCACTCACTCACTCACTCACTCACTCACTCACTCACTCACTCACTCACTCACTCACTCACTCACTCACTCACTCACTCACTCACTCACTCACTCACTCACTCACTCACTCACTCACTCACTCACTCACTCACTCACTCACTCACTCACTCACTCACTCACTCACTCACTCACTCACTCACTCACTCACTCACTCACTCACTCACTCACTCACTCACTCACTCACTCACTCACTCACTCACTCACTCACTCACTCACTCACTCACTCACTCACTCACTCACTCACTCACTCACTCACTCACTCACTCACTCACTCACTCACTCACTCACTCACTCACTCACTCACTCACTCACTCACTCACTCACTCACTCACTCACTCACTCACTCACTCACTCACTCACTCACTCACTCACTCACTCACTCACTCACTCACTCACTCACTCACTCACTCACTCACTCACTCACTCACTCACTCACTCACTCACTCACTCACTCACTCACTCACTCACTCACTCACTCACTCACTCACTCACTCACTCACTCACTCACTCACTCACTCACTCACTCACTCACTCACTCACTCACTCACTCACTCACTCACTCACTCACTCACTCACTCACTCACTCACTCACTCACTCACTCACTCACTCACTCACTCACTCACTCACTCACTCACTCACTCACTCACTCACTCACTCACTCACTCACTCACTCACTCACTCACTCACTCACTCACTCACTCACTCACTCACTCACTCACTCACTCACTCACTCACTCACTCACTCACTCACTCACTCACTCACTCACTCACTCACTCACTCACTCACTCACTCACTCACTCACTCACTCACTCACTCACTCACTCACTCACTCACTCACTCACTCACTCACTCACTCACTCACTCACTCACTCACTCACTCACTCACTCACTCACTCACTCACTCACTCACTCACTCACTCACTCACTCACTCAGCCTCTCTGTACACAGCCAGACAGAGCTGTCTCCATTTTGGACAGGAAGGTGGAAGGGCTGGAAAAATACTAAAATGTCAACATGAAGTTGACAACATGAGAGAATATCAAAAACATCCATCTAATAAAATATCTGCTTTTTCAAACATTTGATACATGCATGACATTTAAGGTTAACATAGTGCTGGTAGTACATTTTACACAAGATGTTTAAACCATGTTGTGCTTTCAAGAAATTACATGAAGTTAAGACACAATGAAACTTGCAACACGAATGCAATTAACCACAACACAGCACTATCACCATCAAATAGCTAGATGGATCCATTGCCAACTTTACCTCAAATTAATATGATGAGAAATTCACACATTAAAAGCGCGACCTGCTAAAGCTCAACACCATGACATCACCGCTTGTCTATCTTAGGCTGCGAAGCTTCAATGAAACTTCTGTGATGATCTGCACTGTTTCCATGTCAAACATCTTCCATTTGCTCACCCCGAGATTGAAATATCGTTTCCTCTTTGGCCAAGTCAGATGTACTATAACTCAAATTAGCAACACTAAGAAAAGCAGAAAGTGTTAAATAACGACCAAACCACCATGTAATCTAATTCAAAATACACAGAGCTAGTAAAATACACAGGCTTCCAGTTTAAATCAAGACCAACTCCTGCACTTCAACTTCATCCAACCTGAATGGCAACGTGGAGGTTTTGCTCCTCACCTCTGCACCTCCACCACCCATGGAGTCAGCTCCGTCCTGGGCAGCCCAGTCAGGTGTGCTCCGAGCTGGGAGGGAGCAACATACTGGGGAAACCAGCAAGAACCACTGGGCCCCTTCAGGACGGCAAGCGGAAGAGAGAAGGCCGAGTGTGGACTTCACAAATCCTCCACTCGAAAGTGGACGCTGGCAGGAGAGAACGCGGCCTACCTGAAACACTCTGGTGCTCTACAGGCCTGCCTTCTTCCATAGGTTCAGCAATCCAAGGGATGTCAGAGACAGAGCAGGAATAGTCACAAACGTGAAAAAAACAGGACACACCTAAACGAGGCGGATCAGCTGTGTGGAGCGAGATTAGATCGCTCGTGAGTCAACACGCCCACGGCTCACATGACCCGCTTCTGACGAATTGCCTCGCGTCGGGTATTTGCACTTGCTACTGTCGTTTATGACAGGGCGTTCCATTTTGTTCCAGTCAGCAAACAAAGGCATTAACAAACAAGCTAAAATAACCCTGTTGTCTCATTTGATAATAATATCTCCATCTTTAGCTACGGTTTTAGTACAGGTGTGGAATGTTTCTACAGGTCACGTGACTAGCGCACAAGTTTGAACAACCACTACCCATACTGAAGGAGTCAAAGAGACTGAATGAAAGGTGGTCATACCTTGGTTTTCCATTCCAGTAGCTCAGAGGTGCCTGAAATGAAGAAAAGGGTGAAATTACTGTTATTAGTGGATGTAAAGGTGAATTTAAATAATTTTCTTAAAGTTTAAATGAAAAACCTAAATCTCTATTAGGTACTAATTCAGTGGCAGAATGAATAGGTAATTAATGCTGCATTTCAATTCACAAATGTTGAAAACTATGTAAACAAGGTGCTTAAATAGGTCACTTTATTCAGCGTGAAACCCATCGGGGATGGCAGAATGTTTTGGAGCAATAAAAGCCATCACCAGCATGCTAATGAAACAGTTCAGGGCTAATCCTTCCAAACAAACAGTAATAGCGATGCTGTCCTAGTCTTACTCTCATGGCACAACTCTCGTATTAAAGCATCCTCAACAACGTCATCCAACAATAAATCCGTTATGGCCCATCGTTTCACAAGGTCATTTCCGTCTTTGGACACTTTTGTCTACAGGAAGAACACGTTCCTGTGTCTGTGAGCAGTGCATTCCTCAGCGTGTGTGCACCATACACATTACACACGATAAGCACACATTATTTTGGAAACCGAACCCAGCTTGGAACACGCTAAACCAGCCATGAAAAACCACAGACTCTCGCAGTTGGGTGTAGTGTTCTGTAAAGCAGGTTTTGCTTAAATCAGATTCGAGATACGTCATCCTCTTTTATACATCGCTGAAAAAATGCTGAGGAAGATGCAGAATAATCTTCTGTGGAGATTAGTGGGCATGTATTAGCTAATGCACAGAATGACTTGACTGTAAAAGTGTGAGCCTCTAGAAACCTCTGGTACAGAACGTTTAGGCATGTTGGCTTCTATAGTCCTCTACGGTAATATTAGGCACTAAATAACAGTGATGAAGATGATTTATGACACGAGTAGTGCATCTTTGTAAAATAGTGATAGAGATCACCGTTCTGGTAATCCTATAGTCACAAGCCCACTCAGGACTGGTTCTGTGGGCCACCCTACTTGGACAGTCCACCCAACATACAGAGAGAATTCTCTCCTTGGGTTATAATGCAATGCTTTCAAGGGTCCTCACCAGTGTCAAAGTCAAATGGACTTGTATAGCACTTTTTACAGCACACATGGCCACAGAGCAGTTTTACAGATGCGTGGGTCCAGATCGCTAATGAGCAAACCGAAGGCAACAGTGGCAAGGAAGAGAAACAACTACAATCAGGTGTTCTTCTGCTTGGCTGTTTATTTGTTCAGCAGACTCAATCTTGGCCTGCTGTATATAGTCACTGCAAACAAATCTTTCCATCATTAACCATTATCATATAATATTTGTATGTTGATTTCAGCCCCAAATTCCACATAAGTACACCGCAACAAACAATCCAACACAAATACATACACAACAGGAGTTTGTAAATGTGCAAAACTATAAATGCATAAATGTCTGTATGCGTCATAAGTCCAACTATAAAATACATGCTCTAAGGGACAAATTAAGCAAACTTTTTTCAGCTGTGGTTGGTCTGCATTTAGCCTGTGACATTAAAGGGGAAGTGTGAGGATGAGAGCTCTGAGCTGCTGAAATTCTGACAGATACTCAGCAAGAATGTTTATTATAGTGCTGCTAAGACCTGCTTTTGGCCTTTCTACAAGACCAGAATGTTGTCGTCACTCCATCACTGGACTGGATTCTTTGGTCTTGGTAATGCGTCCACAAATCATATACAGGCAAGCAAACAAAGTGTGCAGTTTCATATTCTCCATGGTAACAATACACCAAATAGGAGGAAAACTCTCAAATCAAGAGATGAAATGTTGAGTAATAAGCTAATGATTTAAATGAGGGACAAAGACAAATGAGTGCTAATTACTGATCAACTGAAGGGACAAGTTATTGGATAGGACTGCATATGCTACAAAAGGAAATACACTGTGGCGCCTACACCAATCACGATGGATGAGGCCACTGAACAGTTTCTGCTCTAACGTTCAGTACTAGCTCACCGTCATGTGCTCGTTAGGTGTACGGTTATGCGTGCACTTTGTACTTGAGTTTGCTGCGCTCATAAAGGACTATACAATCAAAGCACGATTGAGACCGACCTTGGCCAAGGAGTGCCAAAAGGTGACTCGACCGACCTTGGCCAAGGAGTGCCAAAAGGTGACTCAAACCAGCGCTGAGGAAAACGAAACCTCGTCACCGGACACACGTGCCAGGCCTAAGCGTGACGTGAGCAGGAAACACTAGGGGGCAGCGTTGAGCACAGTTTCGGCCTACACTGCGGAGCAGTTTCGAAAAACTCAGACAAGCTTCCTCCAAAGCTCAGATTTCTTTTCCAGCATAGCGACCGCCACCCTGTGTGCCACCCTGCTGGCTTAGAGCCGCTGCTCACGGCTGCCGGTAGGTTTCTCAGGTTTTTGTTTAGTGTTTTCCTGATCTTGTTAAGGCAGGAAGATAAAACAAGCCTGGCTGTAAGTTAACCAACCTTGAACAAACTGCTTTGCCAGTAGGAGTCTGACTCAGAGCCCGACATCAGTCATGTGTTATAAAAAGACAGTATGACAATTGGGGTAATCGCAACTGCTGGTTCTGTTGATGTTGAAACCAGACCTGATAAAGTGAAACTGGCACAACACTACCATTACGTACCACTGCATCATAATTACCATCAAAAACTCAGAAATCTGATCATGCAACGGATGGACATCTGCAACAATTAATCGCCAAATATCTGAACGAAACCGTCAGTTGAAAATCCCTTGAAGACACACGCGGGCTAATGACTGGACATCTGTGAAAAGAGCCAAAAGTCACATGCCATGTGACCCAATTATTGGTGTGGCCCTGCATCTGGCTCCAACAGACTGGTTTGGCCACCGCGATGATCTTTTGGGTCGTGTAGCTTGGAGCTGGTGGAGTGGCCGGGCCAACGCCGTGGTGCTCTGCGTATGCTAAGCACGGATCACCTCCACGTCGGACGAGTTCAGACACATAACAAGGCAGCAAACCAGTTGTTCCGGGTCTGCAGCTCGTTCCAGAGGAGGGCAACAGCTGTTCAGAGAACTCTGAAGTTGACGCAAAAACGATCTGCCTGAAAATAGCACAGACCAACCAAAGCTGTGCGTAGTCCGCTTTCCAATTACGACAATGCAAGACCAAATAGACCAAATAATACATTACTCTAAATTATATAAAAGGACATTTGAAAAGTGTCATACTGGAGATCAGAAATCTATTATATTTGCTCCATGAACAAATCACAGTTTGAATGAAAATCTATATTTACACTGCACTACACTGACATCCACCGCACTTATCCATGTATCCATGCCTGAACTTTGAGAAACTTGGGATTTCCTCTGAGTTCCACAGGTTTGGTCTGGATTGGTAATGATGGGGGATGATGCTCTCCCCCCTTCCCATTGTATTCCCATAGCAACCAAGCACTGAACAGTGTTTTTGTAGTTTTTGTAGCATGGAATGGTGTGCCGTCATGCATACTTTTTTTTTTTTGGTTGTTTGTTTTCTTTTTTCGGGAGTCTTCATGTACTTCTCCTACAGAAGGATCACCCTTCCTCCACTATTACTATGACTGGGTTTAATAATGACGAACAATCTTTCCAAGTAGGTTTCCTTTTAATTAAGATAAACTGACAAACCAATTAGCAAACCTTGAGATACTTATTCCTAGTGCTGGGCGATAAAACGATTTCAATGTGTTTCGCTAAAAAATTCTCCTCGGTGACGATGATAAGAAGGTTCAAGAAACCTTCATTTCCATTTCTCGCCTTAAGTAGCGCCGCCAATGGAAGCAATCTGATGAGGCAGCACACTATCAGGCTACACGCCGAATTGCTACAGTGGCCCAAATACGCAAAGCAAATTCATCAAAATGACAACACGTGCGCTGCATTTAGGAAACGTGCTGCAAATTCAGAAACTCTGCAAATCCAGCCATTTAAAGAGCATTTAGCTTAACCGTAATATAAAGTGATAAGAGATTTTTTCACAGGTAAGATAAATGATGCAATATATGTCTCAAAATGATTCCACAAAATAGACTAATTGTAGGCCTACCCTAGTAAGATGAAGAAAATAACACTCTAGGTTTTTAACTAGAAACAAGAGTTGTTATACAGTATCTCATTACGTAGAATAGGACTGAATTAGTAAAGCTCTTTAAATGTAGATAGCTAGGTAATTATGTCTTAAGACGATATCAAAACCTTCACACTGTAGGCCTATAACAATTCTTGTGAATAACAATCTGCAGGTTTTTAGCCAGAAACAAGAGTTGTGTTCACTTCTCACTTAAAGTATAAAGGAAATCGTGATTTGATTTATATCGATATCGACCAATATGAAAAAAAAATATCATAAGATTTTCTCCCATAATCACCCAGCCCTACTTACTCCTGTATTAGAAAGATATGAGAAAAAAGCATGAAGGATTGAAAGAGTAAATGTTAAATTTACTGAAATCGTCCTGATATGAATTATACATTATTATTTATAACATAGTGCATGATTATTTCCTATATTGCCACATGGTAATATAATACTGTTATGCTCAAGTACAACTATTTTTTTTTTTTTCTGCTCAATTCTGTTTGAGTTTTTTGCAGTGTTAATACTGTGTTCTTTGTACTCTGGAGTAAATAATCCAGTATGGCAGTATGTTTGGTATGTCCCATGCAAGGTCATCAGGACAAATTCCTTATAAGAGTAACATACCTGGTAAAAAAAAAGAAGCTTATTCTTATTACAAGCAAGTAATTGCTGTATTGCTGTACAATTTCTTTTCGAAGTTTGATTCATTACACTGATACACGGTGGATCTATCAATGCGAAATGGCTCTGATCAATGGGATTTAAAAGAAATCTTTAATGATAAGCAACATTGGGGATCTTGATCTTGGCTCTGTGGATGTTTTGTGAATGCATCGTTCTGCATGAGACTTCAAGTCCTTCAGACACATTTTGCAGTTTTGATTGTGTATTTACCACAGTCTGACATGTTTAAGTGTCAGATGGCAAGCTATGAGCCAGGTTTGTAAACAACAGGAGATGACACTCTATCCCATAATGCACCAGTGTTCACTCTGCCCTGAAGGCAGTACAAGTGAGCAGTGCCAGGTGTTACCCATTTTACTGTTGCCTTAAATGACAGTCACATAGCCACCTGGGTACATGAGTGTTCACTAGTGTGAGTCGCCATTACTAATTAATGCAACTCATTGTTCTAATTAAGAATGCATTTGAGAGACAGATATGCTCCAGTGTAGTTCTAGTCAAAACTGAAGCCAAGAAAAAAAAATTAAAATATCGGATTAAGCCAGACTGACTGGTTTTGTAAAGCTACCTGATACCGTTGCTCTGTATTTACATAGCTTTGGCAGGTTAAAGTACACACCAACCTTTCACAAAAGAACCTTCCGGCTTCGGTAACCTTACAGATGACACGCTGTAAAGAGAATTCTGCAAAAAGAGTATCAACATTTTAGGAGCCCAAAGAGAAAAGTGTGGTGAAAAAGAGCTTTTATGGTACATTCTCAACTATGACATTTGAGTAGATTGATCATTATTCATTGTTGTATGCTTCTCCAGAGTAGAATGTCAGTGCTGGATAAGGCAAACAAATATGGCATATATATGAAAGGAATTTAGCTATCTGATAGTTAATACAACATTCTTTTGCACGAATTCAATAGGGTCAGATGCAAGCAAGCTAGAATCAGTACATCTCTAGTGTCATCAACGTCTCCTCTGCAAATACACCACTGGTGGTTCGTTTCCACCACCAAGCTAACAAACAGGTGACCTAAAATTAGGTTAACAAATTCAGATTTACAAAGTTGCGTTCCTTAGTGCTGGCTCAATAAGGTTGCATCACAGCGCTATTACTTCACAGTATTGGGTCGTGTAGTTCAGTGTACGTTCAATATGAAAAATGTGTGCTGTGTAGGAGCAACACCACCTACTGTGAACCGAATTAAACTAATAACATCAATGTTTCTTTATTGACCCTCTGCAATTTCTAGGTGCCCATCAACACATTAATATCTTTGTTTGGCATGAAAAATGTGTGTTTAAATTGTTGCCGATAGTGAGAATGAGAATGATCACAAAAAGCAATAGATTAACGAGGGGAGTGAAGTGATTGAGCTCTGCATCTAAACAGTTCCATCTATGTAAACAAATTAAAGTCTAATTGCAGAGTCATTACGGAGGGCATTACAATGAAACACTGAGGAAGGGAACAGTAATGCCATCTCTCCATGTGGTAAATCATGGCCAGGGGCTGTCAGAAATAAAGGATGGCGGCATGGGTAATGTAATGCAAACTAATACAACAGATGACAGAGTACAGTTCAGTACTGCCTCACATTCAGCATGGAAAAGATCTACCAAGGCTGGAAGGATACAAAATAAAAGTACTTATAAGTCATTGGTGATTTATTACTACTGCTCCTGATGAAGAAATTGTTGCTATGACAGCCTGGCGAAGCATCACAGATCTCCACTGAATGTAAAAAATATGTGAAACACTTATTTGGATATATTTGGTTTTTAAAACATAACAAAGAAAAAAATGTCTAGGCCAGCCCAGTGGGCTTTGTGCTTTTAAAACCCAGTAGCCAGGGTCACATACACAACAGGACAGCCTAGAGAAACCAGGAAGAAAATACTCTAAACTGCACTAATTCATTAACCACTGCTTTCAAGAGTCTTGAATTGGCTCTTTGCATGCCATACAAAAAACAGGATTTAGTATTCAAAGCATTTCATTTCCATGTAAATTCACTACAACTTTCCAACAAGTCGACCATTTGATGATCAATTAGGTTCAATAAATGTGCTGGCCCACATCCCGCAGCCAAAGAGCATCCCTGGAACTGGAGCAGAGACCCAGAGCACTAGAGCACTGGAGCGAGGAGAGGAAACATTAACCAACACTACACAAAGAAATGTTCTGCAACTTATTTATTCTATACACCATCAAACACTTTATCTAATTCAAATATTAGGGACATATTACAGGATCGTTCAAGAACCATATATAATGCTTTAAAAAGGTGACCCAAAACTCCTAACATGGCACACTCAGTAATGATTAACCTCATGTCTATCACGGCATCAAGGATAAAGCCAAGGCTCTGGGAATGGAATGCAGATATATTACATGTTAGGTAGGCTGTCACTTCCTTTCCACAAACAAATATATTAATACCAATTGCATTAGATTAATTAGCAGGGCATAAATACAATACTTTATTCAGGTCCTTCCAACTGCCTGTCTGGATTTTATTCATTAGCAGTGTTCTGCAATCTGAATAAATTATCTGGCCAATCATTTCCAATCTGTATTATATAAATATATAAAATATGTAAACAACAGCTGTAAACAACAGCCAACTCAGCAGCACGTCTTAGAGCAGCATTGCACTGTATTTAGTGGGAATGTCATATTTCAGCAGCTTGAGCACAGGGGAAAGACTCTGGCAGTTCATCCCCCGGCTGTTACAGCCGTTTTACTCTCAGCACCAACAAGCCGCGTTGCGCTTGTCCTGACTTGTTTAAAACGGGACAGGAAGAAGGTACAGGAATGTACAGATCAACAGCCCCGATACAGCTTTTATTTCCATACTAATTCAGAAGTGAATCAACTCGACGCCCTCCGTGTACTGTAGTGGAGCCGCAGCTGGCCACAGTATGAGCGGTTTAACTCTTACAGAGCAACACCGCAAAGGCGCCCGCAGAGACAGCTGTACCGAAACCAAACCATGCCCTTTATCCAACCCCACATGCAAACTGTCGAAACGTGGACATTTACCAAGTCTGGGTGAACTTGTCCATTTACTGGCGTTCAGAGGAAACGCACATTTACACTTGAGAAGATTAAGACACAGACACAATGACAGGTGCATTAATGTATTCAGCTGTCGAGCTGTAGCGAGCATGCTAGTAGTGAGCTAGGCAGTTAACCAGTTGGACTGCCTTACTTAAACTGCCTAGCTGGTAACATTACTGTTGAATAAATAAAAAACAAACTATTAAATGAATCAACAAGCACAAACAAGAGAAAGATGAAGCCAAGTAGGACACAAACAAACAGGCTATGTTACCTACCTACCCAACACCAGATAAGTAATGTAGCTGGCTAACTTAGCACGCTAGCTATTTGTGCTACCAAACAAGGATGGGAACCTTTTAAATATATATGTTTTTATCACTGTACTGTACATGATGTATCTATAATGTCTAGCGTTATGTTGGTATATTATATAGCATTCCTCTGAATTGGTGGGACAGCTAACCTAGGTTAGCTAGCTAGCGAGGTAATGCGTTTAAATCAAGTTTCCTTTTAGCACTCGGGCTAGTTTCGCCAAGCTCGCTTTACACGAGCAACAGGTAGCAGTCACAGCTTTTGGTTGTTTTTTAATATAATTTACGAATTAGCGTGACAGTAACATTTCACATAAAAAATCTAAATGATATTCAGGTGCTTTTCATAATGTATGTGACGAGTGACTTACCTGGTGAGAGTATATTTCGGATGTGGCTCCATAAGTTGAAGGAACCAGTTAGCGGACAGGTTGAGCAGCCCGCTGGGCGAGAGGACGTGCGGCGTCACTCGACAATCTCAACACACAACAGGGAATAATGTCACTGATAATCGAGGTTTTCCTTCCCTCTCACTCATCGAACACTTGCTAGAGATGATTAACCTACATTTATTTGCAAATTACCCGAGCTTTGACATGGGCCGCCCGTCAAATACAGTGAACTGTGAACTTTGTGGTGAATACTGGAGGATCAAGGGTTGCCAGTCACATCTCACCAGTGTGAGGCGGAATCACTGTGGCGAGACGGTGGTAATCCAAACAGAAGTGGTTTGAAATAATAGTTTCTGTCCTGCGTAAGTAAATGTTGACCAAACCATTCTTACACTTCGACAATTACAATCATAAACCTTAGAGGATATTAGTCCAGTGCCGCTATTTATCTTCTCCAAATTCCTATTAAATGTTTAAAAACATGGAAAAGAAACAGGAACTATTCTGTACGGCCCCAGTGTCAAAGTAAGTCGTGTCTGCCATCTTGTGGTTTGTTTCTATACAGATTTTGTAGAGTCTTGTCCAAAATGTTTCCCGTCATGACATTTTTTTTTTTATATACAAAATTAGTATTTTTGAATTTGTATAAACATTCACCTCCTTGATATAGTTCTTTGCTATCTTTGTGATATGCAATTGCTTTAAAAGTGTTCTTATAAGTGCGCCTTTACATTCAAGACACTTATTTAATCATGCTCATTTGCTAGACTCTTCAGTTTTCTGTTTGCTTGGGGATGTGTCTGTCTCATACATATCTCAGGTAGGCATGTCTCATACATGTCTCAGGTAGGCTGTTTTTCAGGGGCAGTCATGGCCTGGTGGTAGGGAACTGGTCTTGTGACCGGAGGGTCGTGGGTTTGATTCCCAGACCTGAGGCCATGATTGAGGTGCCCTTGAGCAAGGCACCTAAACCCAACTGCTCCCCGGGTGCCGGGCTAGGGCCCTAGCCTACCACTCTGGGCATGTGTGCACCACAGCCCCCTAGTAATCACTGGTGTGTGTGTGTGTGTGTGTGTGTGTGTTAACTGCACAGATGGGTTAAAAGCGGAGGACAAATTTCGATTGTGGTGTCACAATTGACAAAATATGGCACATTTACATTTTTTCAAACCCATGTTTTGTACTTGCAAGTTGAGAGGTAGAATCTGAAGAGAATGCTGCTGTTCCAACTATATTACAAGAACATTCCAGGTTGAGGTGCGGATACTGAACAAATAAATCAAGATTAACATCACTTTTTCCAGAGCCTCACAATTCATTATGACAGAAAAAATGCAATTTCCATGGCAATCTGAGTAGGTACAATATTTATAACATCCTCTGGTCCACAAAATGGTGGACCAACGATAAAAAAAAAAACATTAAAGGAAATAATTCAGAATATATTTTGGACATATAATATTTCAACAATTAATGACACTCAATAATTACAGCTTTAGGCTGCCTTAAAAATGTAACTAACATTCAAATTGCTGCACATTTTACTAAAAATATTTGTAATATGAAAAACTTGAAAATGTTTTGAGGACTTTTGTGCTTATTTACATACCCACACTAATATATGATGGCATCTTCAGAAGACATGAGTTTTCTTTCCACTGCAAGAAACAGAGCAACATCTGCTACTTTTCCTTGATTCTAAAGTACAGTTACTCTAATCTTAACAAGTTATCCTCAAATAACATCACACAAGTTCTAAAAAAGTATGACAGTGACACAAATTCAGAAGGATAAAGGTCACAGTGCAGGCAATAATTACATAATCCAGATGAATGGTGTGTCTTTTGACTAAGCAGTTCTCCTGTTTAGCAAGAAACGGGTTTAGGTAGCAAGTCAAATGGATAATGGTTAGTTGTGCTTTTAATCTTTATTCTGCCTCATAAAGTTATATGTTGCATGATGTGTTCAACAACGCACTATTGTCAGAGTTCACAGCTCTGTGGATTCAGGTGAACTTTTAATTTTTATATTCCATGAATATTTTGAAATGATCTCGCTCTGTGGACTAACACCAATGCAACTAATATAGAAGTATCCATTATTATTTTCAATGAAGTTCATGTATTTTGTGTTATATTGCTCTATTCAGAAAAAGAGAGAATACATTCAGCTCAAGAAGTCATCCTCGTTCATCCCATAATGTTTGTCCACCTTGTGGCTACCTTGACGCCTGGTTGTCTTCCTCTGCTTGTGTCTGGTGCTTTTCGTGCTGTGATGTCCACTGCAGAAAGAGCCAAATACTGACTGAGCGCAGGACGGGCGCAGGTGATTTGGGCCATACTTGACATGCTTGGTCCTCTGGCCCGTGATCTCCTCAGCTTAGCTCAGTCTTAAATGTTGTATGTGTTTGGTTTGAGGAAACGTTTAAGCCACTGTGCTTGTTTTGTATTTCTTTCACTTCTTACCATTCATTTTGTGTACGACTGGATAGATATCATGTCATGGGGTGAGTTAGCTTTTTATAGTTTTAGCACTCCACCCTGAAGATACTGTTCTTCTTGATTTCCTCTGTATACACTGGCATATGAAACAAGAACAATAAGAAGATAAGAATAGAAACACATTTAACGGTTGTTTAAT
This sequence comes from Brachyhypopomus gauderio, assembly GCF_052324685.1. NCBI lineage: Eukaryota > Metazoa > Chordata > Actinopteri > Gymnotiformes > Hypopomidae > Brachyhypopomus > Brachyhypopomus gauderio. The sequence goes on from NC_135216.1 coordinate 22,440,960, forward strand.
ATTAATGGTTTATAGGGCTGGCTCTTTGTTCTTTCATGTTACCACCTTTTGATCAGCCTAGCGTGAGCTCCAGGGAAGTTGAGTCCAGCCCTTTTTACAGCAAACAATGACTTATGGTTTTAACACATTCCATCGATCTCCCATGATCCGGCTTCTACCCCGTGGGATATGATTTTGGAACTGGATCCTAAAATCAGTGCCTGCCGTGACACAAAGCACATGCCACAATCACGTTTGTGTTCCCTCTGTCACGTTCAGCGCCATGTGCTCTTTGATTGGCTGGTGTTAGAAAACAAACTGTTCCGTTAGAGAATTCGCTGGAGATTGGGCTGTTCCCAGGTGCCAGTGCGCAGCGTCAACACGGCACCTTGAGGCAGCGCGAACAAAAGTTTTCCTGAAGGAGGATGACTTTCACAGTAAAAGTCCTCCGCTTTTCTCAATTACCAAGCATACAGTGGTTAGATTGCTAGTGGTTTATCTGTAGTTCAGACTAGGGGCTCTATTCACAGACCACTAGATTGTACTGATAGATGAGCATTCAGTATTGATTAACCTTGGTACACAACAGGAAAGGTCCTTTAATGACACTGCAATGTTTAAAACAGAGACGTGGTCTAGGTATAACTAGCTTTAACATCAATTGTTAGTTTTGTAACTATATAGTAACTTTTACATTGCATTGAATGTTTTTACTGACATTTGTAACTGTTTTAACCGATTGTTTATTTTTTTGTGTCTTGTTTTAACCTTCATTGTATGTTTGTGTTTCCCCCTTCTTTCACGTAGCTTCTGCTGCTTGCCAGGGTGTCATTGTAAATAAGAATATGTTCTTAATAACTTGCCTGGTTAAATTAAAGTTTAAATAAAATAAAATAAAAAACATTGGCATAAGCAATTTAAATTCCTAATGAATTATACTTTCAAATAGCTTAAATTGTAAGGTATTATATTAGGTGTGTGTGTGTATGTGTGTGTGTATGTATGTGTGTGTGTGTGTGTATATATATATATATATATATATATATATATATATATATATATATATATATATATATATATATATATATATATAGTCTGTAATAATATATATTATATAAAACTATACATTTTAATATAAGCCCAGTGAAAGAAACAAGACAAAATATTCTAAACTGTTAGTTATCTTAACAATTAAGTTCAAGTACAGAACCCAGACTTGCAGATCCCACACCCATTTTTATCTACATAAAGGGTGAATGTCTCCTCTTTTAGAAATACTTTAAAATAAATGAGTTCAGACAAAGCAGAAACCTTTATTTTTAAGTCTGCGAACAAATGTAGGAAAAGAAAGCTGGCAAGCCCTGAAGATGAAGGCTAAAAATAGACTTATTTTCTGACAGCACCTAAAGATTTCACAATAGGTGCCATTCTAACCATTTAATCCCACTGGTTTTCAACACTATAAATACACGTTAACATGGCACTTTGGGAGGCAAATGAACTTCCTGTAACTAATAGGGATTTGCAGACTAGCCATAAATGAAGTGGTATGGTGGTCCAACAGAACGCTTGTGTGTTTAATAAGCCTCTTGCTCACCAGGACACTTTAGATCAGGGGTCTCCAACACGTCGCTCGCGAGCTACCAGTAGCTCGCCACCCCTTTCCGAGTAGCTCGCCAAAGGGCCAATTAATGTTCCATCGAGAAATCTACTTAAATTTATGTCCAATCAAAATTCACAGTTGTTCCTCCCCTTCTAACACTAAATTATTCGCCAATTATACAACAGTTAGTTCACAATCCGACTGGTTGAGAAGTGTTCTAACCCTGCAGATATGTGTGATAACAGCGGTATTCTCATTCTCTGTATCACTCCGCGGACGCGTTGTCAGGTAACGGCATGTACATATATTCACGATAACACACTCCCTCTCGTGTTCTATTGCTCAATTAGCTGTCAATCAAAAAGTTAGGCTGCCGTCAATATTGAATAAACCAGGGGTCACCCACGTCATGAGTCGCCCGCGGGCTTGTTTTAAAAATAGCTCACTATAGCGCCATGCACCAAAGCGCTGCATCGTTTATGTTTTTGCTGCTATTATAGATTGTCCGCGGTTGCTAGCGGTCTTCACGCTTAGCAATTGACACTCGCACACGCAACTTTCGTTCGCCACCCCCCCCCCCCCCCCCCCCCCCGCTCAACAACTTTTCGTTTGTACTAATCTGTTAGCCCTCCGCAATAATTGGCATCCAAGAAGTAGCTCCCAGTTTCAAAAAGGTTGGCGACCCCTGCTTTAGATATACCCTGCACTGACCAAGACAAAACTCTTGAGATATGGTAGCCTATATCTACTAGCTGGGTTTGCCCATTGAAAATGCTCTTGCAGTAGCTCTTGCTACATCTAGCCTTGGCTTGGTTCTAAAACACTTCCAGAATGTATTGAACTTTAGTTCACTTGATGAGAACATGAAATGCTTATTTTTTTATCTCTCCGATGGCTCTTTAGGAAATGTAGTCATTATAGGTCTAAATGATATAGTGGTGTATTGTAGCAGATGCATACCAGTCTTATCATGGCACATTGTTTACAGTAAGCAATGCATTCCCATTTCACTCCGAACAATCAGGTTAATCTGAACAACAGAAGACCTCTAAGTCACCTTCTTCTCTACTGACTCACATCCCGACAGTACTGTGTGCCATAACACTTCACTGATAGAAGGGTTCAAAATTTCACAAAGCACACAAGGCTCTTCTGTTTTCTACATCCGTCCTTCTTGTTTTTGTGTGTGTGTGTGTGTGTGTGTGTGTGTGTGTGTGTGTGTGTGTGCCCTCATGTTAAACAAAATTTATCCTTGAAACGAGCCATTGCCATTCAGGCCAGATTTATGCCTAGCATGTTATACACTGCAGATATGCATATCCAACAGAGCAAATATGTTCAATTGATCTCCTGTCAACCAATTTATTGACTGATAATAAATTCAGCCATATTATTAGTCAATGATGGGCATGTTCCATAGCCCTTAACAAGGAAATAACAATAGAATGTCCTAAGAACTACATTCAAATAAGGAAAGATGACCTTCACAGAGTGTTTTGTTTGTTTATGACACCACAGTGACCTCAGTAAGGAGGAAATATTAGCCCACTTACATTTGGGACAAGCAGGAACCCAGTTCGGTCTTTCTGAGTGGATGCTCAAAAATAGTTGAATAGCATTAAGTCTCAAAAACAGCATCAAATGTCTGACAGAAAATACTTGCCATTACATTAGAGTGAGAGATCGCTGCGATACAGCACACAATAGAAACAGTGTATGCAGGATTTTTCTTGTCTCCTTTTCATAGTCATATTTTTGTGTCTGAGATACAAAGTTCAGTGCAGAAAAACAAGGTTCCCTTAATGGCTGATAATAGATGACTTAATATGCCATACAATTAAAATGTTGTTGAAATGGTCATGAGGAATTTGACGGTGACAACTTCTTATTGTTTTGGTTCTGCATGCCAATACACAAGATTTCCAATGAAACAATGATGATGAGGGAGAGGTGCAGACAGTCCTCTTTTATTGCAGGATAACATTTTTGCTGGGTTAAGCAGGTTCAGAGTTACATTCTGTTTATTGAAAGATCCCCCCATTTCAGGGGGAACAGTAAACGTATTCAGCTTCTTGTTGTTGTTAAGGTTTTGTCTGTTTTGTTTTGTATTTTTCCTTCTTGCACAAACCGAAGCAAGGTGTATTAGAATTAAATATACATTAGGTTCTAAGGAGGAATGTCCTGGTGATCGTAGCTTAACTTGGCAGACCACAGCAGATCATAGCAGCGACACTGTTCAGGATGTGGGCAGAGATGTGTCAAACTGCAAGATGCAACCCGCCGATAAGCCTCGATACCATAAAGGTCAGGTCCGTGGTGCCTGTAATGCAGGAGGGAATGGCAGGTGGCACCAAGCTTACCTTGTAGCAGAGTTATGGAATGAAAAACAGCAGGACGACACAACAAGGAACTGCTGATGATCCAAAGATGGCACGTAATCTGTGAAACGTGGCCGCAGAAGTCTTCATGACCGCCGGTGGAAGTGGCTCAAGTGTCAGTGTTCTCAACACGACTTTTAAGAATAGCAGCAGATGACTGATGTCTACAGATCATTATGTAGGATTAGATCCACTTAACCAGTCACAAGTAAGGTTTTCCTCATATAGACCTAAATGGCCAACATTTAAAGCAAATCTAAATTTTTTGAGTAGCCAGTCATTGTTTTATTTTAGTCCATAATGATGAAGTACAGAACCCAACCAAATCACACTACCACTGTCTACTTATTTGCTGACTTTGCTGCACACTAAATTGTGCCGATAGTTCAGGGTAGGGTATTTTTTCAACGCTGTGTTTTATATCTGCTGAATTAATGGTTCAGTTACAAGCGGACGCTTGCTGATAGCACAAAAGTGATTTTGTTACAATTACCTCACCCAGCACATGGAGAAGCACCCACAGCTTGGCATTTCACACGCATCCTGCTTATTATCTTGTGATGTGTGTGATAAGAGAGAGTTTAATCTCCCACAACAGCATCACTGCCTGCAAGGGGGTGCCCTGCGCAACCACGAGAGTACACCACAGCCGGTGTTCTGCCCTACAGGCAAGGATAAGGGCAGTGCCATGTGGGCCTCCCCATGACTTTCAAAACCCCGAATTGTGTTGCGGCAGGAGAGCGATCCGATATCTGGATCTGCACGGCTTCTAAAACAATGACGTGACAAGTGCGATTTGGGCGGAACGTGCGACTCTGCCATGGCGGAGAGGGGACGTGCCATCAGACCTGGCCTCGTGTTGCGACGACGGCCCGGACTCTGATTTAGCAGATAAAGACAGGCTCTGGGTCTCCTGCAGGCTGATAGTGACTGTGTAGGCCACAGCAAAGTCTGAGGAAGAGCACCCTTCTGGAAGAGCTGAGAGTGTGCGCACTGCGCAGTGCCACACGAGACGAAGGGCTGCATCATCTCGCCCGTCTCTTTCCCACAGTAACACCGACCAAATCCGGTAAACATGTCTGTGTGGTTTTGCTTGTTAGCTAGAGGGACACTATTTCGAATTTCAAACATGTCGAATTTCTACTCTGAAACCAACCCTCCCACTCTGGGAATTCCATGCAAGTCATTGCAAATACCAGCCAGCCATTTTGTTCCGGGGAACGCAGAATCTCTGCTCCACCGTCGCCTTGTGACCTAGAAAAATTTGCGCGGCGCAACGGTGAAGAGGCGTCACACCGCCGTGTCAATTTCTGGTTCAAGGCGGCTCCGCGTTAGCAGCGAGGCGCGCGTGTCCTCAGCGGACTCTGCCGTGAGGTCACGACCCTGCCGCTGCTTCCCAGCACACACGGATCCGACAGGCAGACCTCGCACGCCAGGTGAGAGTGGTTGTGACATGCCCCCCCGCGGCGCAGACGCCGTCACCGGCAGACGGGCGAATAAGTGTGCCGGCAGCTAAAAGCAAGACACACACACATGTTCACACCAGGCTGCGTTCTTCAGGTCCTAATGAGATGACATGCAGTTGGCTCGGGTGCTCCCAGTAGTGCTGGTGCAATTACGACGCATTAGGCTCTGAGGCAAACTGGCTACGCTTAATGAGATTGTTTTGGAGTGACTCACGGAAACCTATTCAGGTCAGAAGCTGCTATTGCGGCATGCCTTGACACATGCATAGGCAGAAAATGCATTAAAATCTGGGGCAGAGATAAAGTACAGAATCGCAGGGTTTAACCCCCCCTCCAAATTCTTTAGTTTCTCTTTGTTGCCTCTCAACTGTTGTCTAGGCAATCACATACCAGTTTGGCCCTAAGGTATTTTTTCTCTATGCTAATATCAAATGGACAATGTGACACTACTCTAATGTCAAACTGATGCATTATCTTTTATAGATATATTTTATCTGTTAGGTAGGCTGGATGATAAATCCTTATAATAAGGCGTTCCAAGACGGAGCAAACCAAACAGAATAAAGGCATGACCTCAGGAACCATCTACCCTATCCACCCACGGACTGGTGGAGCGATGCCTGTGTTAGCCCACTGGTTTACTCCGTCATCGGCAGAGTGACTCCGTCACCAGAGTCGGATTTTGTCTCCTCTCCCACTCAGAAGATAGTTTCTTCCATCCTTAGTCCACTGCCACATCATGGAAAATGATAAAGGCATGCTTGGGATGAAGGAATTCTGCCCTGAACACTGGAAAACAGCTCCAAATTTAGAAGATCTGAAAGTCTGGAGAATATCACGTAGTCACACAGGAAGGTAGAAGAATAGCTTCAGGCCGATGTGGAATTTGGGTGGACCCACTGGGGCACTGACTCAAAGGACGAGCACAAGGGCGTTTGGGCAAAGGCCTTTTGGAATGTACCTCCTCTCACCAAAATTAGATGCACTTCTCTAATGATAGATGAACATGGCCGCAAAACTGCAGTAGCTTACAACGAACAAAATTATATTTTTTGTTCAATAGCAATATATTTTGAGAAAGGTGTGTTTTGTAAATTGTGATGTGATTTTGTGCAATTTTTTTATTGATTTATTTTTGTCAAGAATTTATTTATCTGATTCAGCACAACCAATTCAGAAGTAATTCTAACTATATATATATATATATATATATATATATATATATATATATATATATATATATATATATATATATATATATATATATATATATATATATAAGTATTGTATTGTATTTGTTAGTATATATGTATATGTACATGACAACAAACAAATATTGGCTAATAATAATTCCAGAGTTTTGAATTGCATTCTACAGTAAAATTTTGACATTACACAAGATTGATTATGCATTACATTTCTATGAGAACACTGAAGCAATTAATTGCTATGATTAATTTATTAAATGTGAATAATCATAATTATAATGTAAAACTTTATAGAAGTGCATAAAACACATAAATATTATGCAACTATAATAAAAATTACAAAGTATAAATTAATATAACGAAAGACCTAATAAGGTAAGTTTAAACCACTCTAAGCAATACAAATAAAGACTAGCAGAAGAGATTTGGTCTGGATGAACAGATTTAAGAAGCTAAAGGCACTGTATGCTTTTAGGTTCTCCATATGTTCAAGACTCATCACCATCACTGCTTCAGTCTAGTATGTTCTATACATTAGACTCCTGAAGCAAAATGCTTCAGCTTTGTTGGCCTGACTGGCCTGGTTCCTCCAGAACCGTGTCAACCGTATCAACCGTATCAACTGTGTCATGTGCTGCCACAACGTTCCATGCTTTTAAGGCAGTGAACATGTGACTGACCAAGCGCAACGTTTTGGAACAAAGCTTCTAAAATGTCCGTTGAGGTACGTAGTATGTACAGTAAATGTAAAAATGTAAATGTGTCATATTTTTCAATTGTGATTTTCTCCCCAATTGAAATTTGTCATTTGTCCTCCACATTTACCCATCTGTGCAGTGAGTGCGCACACACACACTAGTGATCACTAGGGGGCTGTGGTGCACACGTGCCCAGAGCAGGGGTTAGGCTTAGGGTCACTCCGGTCACAAGACCTGTTCCCTAACCACCAGACCATGACTGCCCCATTAGCCTGTGAACACACAGGTGTGTATGATGATGGAGAAAGGTGTGTTTTGTAAATTGTGACGTGATTTTGCGCATTTTTTTAAATTTATTTATTTTTGTCAAGAAATAATTCATTTGATTCAGCACAACCAATTTAGAACTAATTCTAATTCAAGAGTGACCAGTGACCTCATAAGCGTGACCCAAACCTGACAGACCTGCCAGGACAGAAACCGAAGAGTTTGGCATTTCAGATTGAAGGTGCTGAAACTGTCAGCTTGGCTCTCCTGTCGTGGGTCTACCTCCCACCTGTTTGTCAGCTCTGAGGCGATATACACGCTTCAGAAGTGCTGATAGTGTTGATGGCGATGAGAGACAGATACTTGTCAGAGAGTCCCTAATAGATTTTGATTTCCACACCACTACAATTTGTTCTGGTCACAATTTCAGGTGAAATAGTCTTTTGTTATGCTAAACCAACATGAAATTGTGAACTTGATATGAGGACATGGGGGAATTCCAGCAATGTCTATATGTCTGACGTTTGAGCACATGGGAAAATAATAAATGACACGTGTTTGACAAACTTGACAACAGTGTTAACTGTAGTATTACCAATAAAGTCAAGGCAATAACATTTGATGGAATATATTACCTTTTCTGAATTTCTATAGTAATACAATTCATTTGGAACATTTTACTCACATTTTTCTTATCACTGATCAGAAGGCAGATTGAACTGCTGAATTTCACCATTGCAGCAAGAGAACTCAGAAGACTTCTTTGCAAAATATTTTATTTAAAACAATTTAGAAATGGATCTGTTTTTTGAAGACATATCCAAACATAACATTTCTAATGTCTGATATGCTGTGATGAGGAAACCCGAGCAGATCTAGATAATGTCTCCTTTCTTCTGCTTAGAACAGTTTCACTTTGCAATCGGCTGGATGATTTTTAGCTCACTCACAGGTAAACTATGACAGGCACGGAAAACCCCACACCACCCAAACGAGGAGAACGTCATGTCGAGATCAGCATGTAGATTGTTGACAAATTTAGAAATGAGAGGTGAGGAGAGGAAAGCTAGGAAATGGCTCAATTCCTTTTCATTAATCTAGGAACACTTTGCCGAAAAACAGTGAAAGAACCTACAGTTAACAAATGAAACATTTAAGTGAACATTTTAAATGGGATCCTTTGAAATAGCTGCCACACTGGTAAACAGTGGCTTAGCTTGAGTACACAGAATGTTCTTATGCGGAAGAGTCGTAGGTATTACCCAGAAATGATTTGTGGGAAGATGAACAGTAGAAGAAACATCTCTGGAATTCAAGTACTTGTAAGTTGAAGCCAGAACTGGACACTTGCTGGTGTAGCCGAAGGTGTTCTTAATAAATGACCAAGTTTAAACCCCCTACTGGGTTGTGTGATTATTAAATCTTTTTAAAAAATGCCTTTGGTATTGCAGAGTAAATGATGTGAAGTGTTATGGGCAAGGCTATAATATTATAGATGGCTATATGAGCAGTTTTATCTCCAGCAGAACATTTAATTATTTCCGTAAATCTTCTTTGTGACAAATGTGTGTTGTAAAAAGCACCATACAAATAATTTGAATTGAATTAAACTGAATTTTAATATTGTAAAACTGCAATGCGGTCTGGCAGAACGTATGCATTAAGGCGAATGGAAGCTATCTTGGGTCGGGCCACAGTGCCCTAGGTCTGCTCTGTGTTCTCTGTGTGCTGCAAATACCAGGACCCGAGGGACCTTCCTTTCTCCTGCACTTCCTGTCCTGTGCCCAGTCTCGTGTGGCATTACGGCTCGCAGACACAACACAAACAAAGACCATTTCTGCCCTTTCCACCAGTGTTTGCGTATGTGTGTTTGGGTGTGTGTGTGTGTGTGTGTGTGTGTGTGTGTGTGTGTGTGTGTGTGTGTGTGTGTGTGTGTGTGTGTGTGAGGGCTTTGGACACACGCCAGAGAGCAATATGGCGATGCTTGAAATGTTAAAGCAAGCCGCTGGTCCGGGATCATTTCGGGTCTCCGGCACTTTCTTGTTCTGTCTTCTATCTGTCTGGTGGTCTCACGCACTCCTTCGTCTTATTTACGTGGATCACACGTTCCACTGCTGGTTCTCCCCATTGTCTTTCACGGAATGACTCGGAATGACTGGGAACATTCTGAGCCAGTTCCAGACATAAACTCACCCACCCACATTCAGGCTCTGCAGTGCCAGTCATTAATTACCAGAAATCCCAAGTCATTTTCTTTTGAAAGTTCAGCAAGGCAGACTGAATGCGATCCCTGGCGCGGCGCCGTGTCCCTTCTTGACTCTTCCCAGCAGCGTCGCACACGGGGTGCAAAGTTCAAGCCTGCTGCCCCGCTACCGCCTGAGTGGCCAAAATGTGCGTCCGGGGTCTCAGGGTCTCCCTGCACCACGTGCCCGGTCAGGGCAGACGTGCCAACCCACATTCACCTTCAACTTTCTCCCTTGGTAGATACCATCGCTCGCACTGTCCTGTTCAGCACTGCGGAGAGGTGGGCACAGATGGACATCTCCCCGAGTTCTGAATGCGAAATTAAGATTGGGATCCGAGTCGGAGGAATCGGAGGGTCGCAACAGTTTACAGAGCGAGCTGAAGGCTGTTTATACTCCTAGAGGACTGAGAATGTGACTATCACTTTATCAGACGTACGTGTGCAGAGACACACAAGGAACCCAGATGTGGATCTCGAGCTGTTATTCTCAAGTATGTCTCCAGTACCGACTTGCACAAAACCTTTTCATTATAGGTGGGGCTTGCTGGCCAGTCCTGAGGTGGCCTGATTAAGGCCTGCTAAGCATATTGTGGTTATCTAATATGAACTGGTTTGCTGGAATGAGTTATTGTGTGCTGTAAAAATAGCATTTGAAACTGCTTTCACTATAGAGACATAACAGGCTCTGGTTGAGTCAGGACACTTGACCTCTGATAAGGAATTTCATCATTCATTTTGCTTTATGGGTGACACCCAGTTAGAGTCACTTAGGTTGAAATCTGCTACATAGCTACTGCACGATCATATAAACACACACACGCATGCACACACACATGCACACACACACACACATATATGCATGCACACACACACACACACTCACACCTGCACATGCACATATGCGCACACACACATGCACACATGCGCACATACACATGCATACACACACACATACACACGCTCAAATGCACAAATAGCCAGCATTCCTTCTGCAGTTCCCTGCAAACAAAACCAGGAAGGGAAGGAATTTTAAGATATGGGTTCTACTGTAATCTGTCTACTGAGGTACAGAGGAGACTGGAACATACTGGAGCAAAACAGCAAAGACAGCAGCTACCCCTGTCTAACTCACACACACACACGCGCACACACACACACATGCGCACACACTCACACACATACACACACACACACAGGCACACTGGGCAAGAATCTGTAGTGCTCACTTTCTGGGTGTTTCATTGGTGTTAAATACTGATATGCCAATATCTTAACCTAACCCTTGATTTTAGCTCAATACCCAAAAGTAATGCTTTGGTCTGACAAAAAATAAACAAACAAAAAAACCAAATAAACAAACAAAAAAAAAGTAGTCTTCATGACACAAGAAATATTCACGTGGGTCCCTCAAAATGTCACGTTTCCCTGCCATCATTAATCCCCACGGAGAGTTCGACGCGTCCACACGTGCCCTCTGCCTCACCCTTTCACCTCTGGCACACACTCCAGCGGAGCGCCCACGAGCAGCCCTGCAGAGACAAGCGCTCACTCACCTGCAGGCTCTAACACATCAACTCCAGACGCACCAGCAGACCAAAGAATGAGACGATGAAACAAAAAACAGCGAAAAAAAAAAAAACACCACCAAGAACACGAGGCAAACAGCCCTTGGACTCGGAGTAACCGCTGGCCTTAATCAGTTTCCATCCTCTCCTATCGCTTCCCCTCACACAGTCGCCACTCGGCTCTGTTTTTCCACTGTTTTCCCACATTCCCCCTTCCCTTCTCTTAACTGACGCTCGGCAGGAATGCGAGGGGAATGCGAAAAGTGCATCCTGTTTTGTTAATTTCTTACACGTGTCAGCCGTTTACACTCGGAGGAAGCGCAGAGGTTGACGGAGCCCCCCGAGTCTGTCTGACGTGCCGGGGCAGATGCGAGTTGAAGGGGGAGATACAGGTGCATGCACTGACCCACGATGCATCTCTGCATTCCCCTGGACTTTGAAATGTACTTATGTTCAATCATGCGAGTGCTAATGTTCAGCCTTCAAAGGGCGTGCGTGCGTTTCTCTTATGCAAAATGAAATATGCAGGTGAGATTATGTCATGGCATGAAAGCAAAGCAGAAGATCCACTGAAGATCAACAAGTTTTTTTTTTCTTTCTGTGGTTGCTGTGCATGACACCACTAGTTCGGCAGTCGGTTCACGGTAAGGTGACTTACTCCACACTTAAAACAGCTCCTCAGACAGACGCTTTTCACCCTCTCATCTGCCTCTACTCGTTGCAGAGTGGTACACGGTGTCCTGACTTTACAGACATGGACATGTGTTTTAAGTTGTAACGAATATCTGCATAATCAGATAAATCAGATGATCAGGCCTCCGTATCTCATTTACAGGCAACATTACTACTGTACTCCTCTCCTACATGGACGCCACGCTCACCTTCTAAACACCCCGATTTCAAATGGACAGATTGAAAGGCTGATCCTCCTGTGAGATTATCTGGGAATAGGAGTTTTCTTTCATCATTCTTTCATCTGTTCATAAGCAAAATGACAGGAACAAACGCTGATCACAGAAAAGTGGATGAGCCCTGGCATCAAGTCTCATATTAGAATGTTTCCAAAGTACCTTTTCTGACAGGTCATATTTTGCACATAAACACTAACCCAACTAAATCTGCTGTTTTAACTATTAGATGGCATTTGGGTATGTTAAGTTGTAGAACACGACAAGATGCCACTTAACAGAGGCCACCAGATACTCCCACCCATCAGAGCATAGATGAGATCTTCTGTTATTTTTGTCTACAGCTGATCTTCTATTATTTATGTCCAGAGCAAAGATGAGATCTGCTGTTATTTATGTCCAGGTATTTGTGGGCGGGGTTTAAGACCTAGGGACCTAGAGACCAGTCTGGACAACGGTGATTCCAGGTTGCAGGTCATGTGATTGCAAAGTCTTATTTAAACTCTGCTACCTCAAAAATCCAGAAATACCATCTAAAAAACGCTCAGAAGCTCAGAAACATACGTCATTTGATGTGGAAATACGGACGTGGAATGCAAGCCACCATCTCTCGGAAATGGTTCAAACACCATCCCTTATTAAGCTTCAAACAGATTAAGATGAAGATCCTGATATCTCTGTTGCTATTTCCACAAGTGGTACAGCAACACTGGCACGACAATATACCTTACAGCAGTTGAGATTCTTTATATACTTTTGATTCCATAAGAAAAATTTGGGGGTGTGAGGTAGACATTGTATGTGAATGATGTTGATGGCTGTCCATGTTTTAACCCGATACAACTCAATAATATGGTACAAGACAGAATTACTCAGTTTCACACGAGTGTTACGCATAGTTAGGTCAGTATGCGTAAATGGTTTAGATTCCAGACCATTTAATTCCTTAATGTATTTGTGACGAATCTGTGAAGAATTTGTGAAGCTCAAGGACTTGGACTAACAATAGAAGATTCCTTCATTCCACTGAGGTCGTGATGACGTAGCTGTTTTTTCACAATAGCCCCTGTGTGATGCATCTGAGATTGACATCTCTCTTAAGAACTATAAGTTCATGAGATTCAAACAAACAAATGCGAGGATGTGGTTTTCAAAATCAATAATTTATTCATGATAGATACATTTCCAATTTCCTTTTGTAAGTGTACAAAAGTTAGAAAAGAATGTCAAATATAAATAAGTGAGCTTAATAAATTAAATAAATAGTTTGATATAAACATGCTTCTGTATAATGCCATAAAAGCTAGACATTCAAGTATCTATGATCAAGTTGGAGATTGTCCTTCCCCTGACAGCAGAGATGGAATAATTGCTATGGATATTGCATTGAGTCATCATGAAGGACACACACCATAAACAGAAGAAAACAAAACATATTCGATATTCGTCATTACAAATCAACATCTGCTTCATTAGAAAGGAATTCCACCAAACACATTCCATCAAAACATACTGTAACTGTTTGTATTCCATAACATGCCATTAAGGCACCATTAGCCCTTTCTATTGTAGGTGAAAACAATTACTACGATATTTTGGCAAGCCATGAGGCGTCGAGACACAGGAACTTTGGGAACTCAAGCGCATACTGCAGTATTGTGCAATAAATACTTCCACCTTCACAAAAAGGCCAAGGAAGTAAATAAATGGAAAAATACTCAGGAATACTCATGGGTCCTGAATTTGTTTTCTTTAAAGTTGTGCCATTTAAGAAAGCAGTCCATATGCATTCATAAAGAAGTCATTGACACACAGAGATAAGGGACCTAGGGACCTTTGCTCAGTGTCATTACAGATTAGCAACAAAAACACAAGTTCAGTGTTTAGGGCAGATGGGCTGTGTGCACTTCCTACTGAACTCCTACATGGACTTGAATGGAGATCATTTAACATTTCCAAAAGAAATGAAATCATGTTAAGCTCTGATACAGAGAAAATGCAACTTAACGCAATTAAATAAAGAGAAGAACGTAGAATAGAACATAGACATTTTGCACATAGACAAAGAGACCTCACTGTAGACTCACGAGACATTGTTACATTTGAATTCATCATGACACGGCAGTATTGCAGTAAGTCTTTTTGCAGCGACGGATGCCTGGTATTTTAAAGCTGCCGTTCACGTGTTTCATTTGATAATATTGAACTAGTGATGTCGACGTGCCTGAACAGCTTAAGATGTGAACTCCTTCCTTCACTCGACATGGCCAGTTCCATCTTCAGCAAATCAATGCAAGACGCTTTAGTATTTGTGTAAATGGAAACAGCGTTATGGCTGTTAACTCTTTTTGTGTTCACTGAAGGCTCAGCAAGCCTTAATTCCTTGACCTTGACGTTGAAAGACACTGACACTCTTTCAGATAGAGCAAGAATCCTCCCCAAGCATTCTTCAACTTCTTCTGAGAAGACTCAGGACCCCACCCCCCACCCACCATCACCACCAGGACAACCCCACTCTAGTCTCTTCAGTTCTTCACCATTCTGGATGAGAAGAGATTTTCTCAAGGGCAGCGGCCGCTTCCCAGAGACAGCGCCCCCTGCTGGGGAGCCTTTGATCACATGCTCGCACGTCTTGTGGCTCTCCAGTTCTCAGGTCTTGCTGGTCTTGAAGGGTTTCTTTCTGGGGGGAGCCTGCTCGGCAACGATCAGGTTGGCCTTGGCCACCTGCCTAGAAACAGAAAGCACAGATCAATGTCAGTGGCCATCACGGCAAGCGCTCAAACAGACCTGTGCCTGCACATCACACACATTTGTGCAAATATCTCAGATGTTGGAATGTTTCTCACCGGAAGTATGTGAGCAGATCATCGCTGGATTGGTGGCTCTGGTCATGATCCAGAGGGCTCACAACTACCAGGTTTGGGTCCTTGGAGCTATGGTCAAAACAATAAGAGTGAGGTTAAAAGGTGAGTATTTCCAGGATTTGCTGAAAAAGAATACAGTGGGGATTATCTAAAGCTTTCTCCATCTGTCCTACTCTGCCCTTCAGTACAAAGGGTCTAGCTTAAGAAACGTGCAGTAGCCTCAGCCCAGCAGATCGAGGGACCGAGGCATTCCTCAGCCTGAGAAACCACAAGAATTCTTAACATCGTCTAGAGAGATAAAGAGACACGTTCTAAAAATAGCCCCGTACGTTAGGGGCCAATGTGATTCATTAGAGATCCAGCCTGCAGATGCAGGTATGAATCGAAAATACTTCTCCAACTCATCAGCTTGCTACAATGAACCCTGATCTGCTACATTTCTGGATGACCGCCTGTGGCATGTGCAATATAAGGAGGAGGCATGTGTCCGATACGATCAGCCGCATGGCGGAAGGAGGCTCTAGACACAAGACGCTTACCTGGCATGGCAGAAAGACGAACAGGTCGCGTCCGCGTGGTTGGCACAGACGCAGCGGGCAGTGGAACGCCGGCGCCTGGACAAGGGACTTCCCAGACCATACGGGACAATCTTACTGCAAGGAAGAGAGAGGGAAGAGATCATGAACACCTGGTATGCGGTAGTGCTCAATGATGAACCACAGTCATCTGTGGCCAGATTGAGGAGAAAAGAAGCAAAGTGCCAAAGCGCTGAATGAATGTGAACTTGGGGGGCTAACCTGGGTGTGTTGACCCAGATGATATCTAAGTGGCAGAAGTAGATACACTCCTTATCCATCCAGTTACTGCAGGAGCAGCGCTTGGTGCGGATCTTCTTGGCCAGGGGAGTGTTGGAGGTTTCCGATCGTGGAGAGAAAGGAAGTGTAAATCCTAGAAACAGACAGGTAAAACTTAGACGTTTGGTGGCTGTGATGACCATGTACAAATGAGTATCTGAGACCTGGCTGTTTAAACCATTCATTATGTTCCTCTTAATCACGTTAACTGGCACCAGCTCAAACAGTGTAAATAGGTCAGTACCATTGCAATGCCATGTAGATATGACTAAGCCATTACTTGGAACACCTATCAGTAACAAGTATCTATTTGTGGTTTGTTTATTTCATATTAATAAATGAAAATATTAAAATTAAACTACCCTGAAGCTATATTAGTAGAAAAGGCAGCTAGATTAAGTGTACAGGCTGTGTCAGCACGAGGTGTTTGCATTACAGAAAATAGATGATGCATTATTAACTTTAATGTGTAGTAAAGTATACATTCCTTTGAATTTACTTTTTTACTTCAGCAGAACAGTTTTTAAAAAGCATGAATGTTAAAAAACAATCATGTCACAGAGCACATATACATTCTTTTAACGCCCTGTGTAGACTGTGCAGACCCGTCACCACTGCACCGAGCTGTCGGATAACCTGTCATACGTTTTGGAGAAGTGCTGCTTACCTTCCTGCATCAACACGCAGAGTGCGAGACACGCTAACAGAGCTGGACAAAGTGTCCGGGCCATCATCGAGCTTTCTGAAGGAGCACTTGAAGGAGCTTGTTAGATCCAGAGAGAGTGTAGCGCGTGGATATGCAGAGTCTCTTACAGGTGCTCATGTGGAGTTCAACCTCGCAACCCTGCATTTATACAGGCAGCAAGGTGACACGCCCTCTCTCTCTCTCTCCCTCTCCCCTTCCCTCCTCCTCTGGGCCACGGGCTCGTCACGGTTTTCCAGACACACGCGGAACTTTGTTGTCGCACTACGACATGGCCTCCCTCACATTCCACGACTCCCCAGGGAGTTTTTTGGATGTTGGATTGCAGGGAAGTGAAGGATAGGCAGGAATAAGTTGTGGGTTTGCTTTCTGTTTGCAATTGTCATTATCAGTGTCATTATCAGTGTCATTATCATGGTCCTGAACAGAAGTGCTTGGATGAAACTATTCGTGTTGTTGTCATTAAAGCCTCTACATTAAAGAAATATCCTGCATATATTAAAAAATGCATCAAATCTGTTCACATGTGTAGTATCTGCCCTGTATGATAAATGTGCCAGTGCAATCTACATTTGGGCTTGTGACTTGTTTATTTTCACCCTGAGAATTAACATGAAATCACATGGACCAGCTCCAAATTGACCAGCTCCACTGTCCCACTGTCCCATGCAGTGATTTCTTCTGTTATCATGTGGTCAAGACTTTCCTAGTGCACTGCTGGGCACGGCCAGGTGACCTGACCATGCACCTGTATCCACAGATACACATCTATCCACATTAATATTACTTCCGCAAAAGCAATGCAAATTGCCAGGATTCTGCATCTTGTGGTCAAGCCATGATGACCTGAATTCATGGGTGAACATCTGATAACAAATGGCAAAGTATGCAAATGTTTCAGTTTGAAGGAACATGTTTTGTTTTGAGACTGAAGCACCTTGTTCTTGTTAAATCAGAGATACCTGTGGGGGGGATTTTCCCTTTTGTAATGCGAGCTGTTCCAACGCTGTGACCTCTTGAACATTATGCTCTAATCTGTCACTAAATGGCCACTGCTGAGAGCTGATATATAACACCCACCAGTACAGCACTGCAACAATACCACACCATTAATTTAGCTTGTATCAAAACTGAGAAGTGTCAATTTTATTTTTTTATTTTTATTTTTTCTATTATAAATAATCTTCCAAATCAGAACTTTGGTGAGGATTTCTTATGCAACTCCACACAATACATACAGTCATCAAAGCATGGAAAACATTTTTTTAATGAAATGGGGCACCACAACAGTGTCAGGAACATAAAGTCTTTGCAGGGGGAGGAAATGCCAGAGTGATGTCACAATCCATTAAACAATGGCACCTCCGCAGCTATTTGGCCCCTTAAAAATGACGGATGACAAAAAAAAGCCAAGAGGCTTAAACAAATATTTGTCCGGCAGCACAGTACAAGCAGACTGGAAATAGTGGCACTCGCCTGTCTGGACAGGAGCGGTCCTCCTTGATAGCCTTTAACTCTCCTCCTGGCACCCCACCTCCCCCCACACCCACCACCACACACCCCCACCCCCACACCACCACCACACACCCCCACCCCCTCCACCCACCACCACACACCCCCACACCCACCACCACACACCCCCACACCCACCACCACACACCCCCACCCCCACACCACCACCACACACCCCCACCCCCTCCACCCACCACCACACACCCCCACCCCCACACCCACCACCACACACCCCCACCCCCACCCACCACCACACACCCCCACCCCCACACCCACCACCACACACCCCCACCCCCACCCACCACCACACACCCCCACCCCCACACCCACCACCACACACCCCCACCCCCACCCCCACACCGCCAAGTATTACCTTTGTTACTTATGTTGCTTATAGCAGCAAGATAAGGATTTTAAACGTGCACACGTAAAAGTCTTCGGGGTAGGTAGGATGACTGGCAGGTGCAAGCAATGTCATCACTACCGAAACTGTTTATCCACCTTCTTCAATGGTTAATCATCCCAATGGACCCACATTACACTGCTTGTCTGTCTTAGGGTTTATCTCTGCTTTGACTATCTCTCTCTCTCTCTCTCTCTCTCTCTCTCTCTCTCTCTCTGTTTCACTCTTTCTCTCTGTCTCTCTCTCTCTTTCATTGTCTCTCGCCATATCTCATTGTGTGTGTGTGTGTGTGTGTGTGTGTGTGTGTGTGTGTGTGTGTGCCCGTATCTCCCTATGTCTCCCTCTCGCTCCGCTTCTGTAACACTGCAAAAATGCACCGTTATCCATTTCCTCTTCCAGGGAGCTCGACGGGGAGCCACGATCACCACGCTGACAGAGACCCACAGCTGAGCGACTCGCAGGAATGCCTGAGGTAGCCGGCTGGAATGTGCAGCTCCCGTTGGACTTTGACTCCTTCTTGGTCCCACTGCTCCCCTTTGACCAAAACTGGCCTGCAGTGCAATATGCCGATGACGTCCAGATCATTACTCACCACGACTAACCGCAGAGCAATAAAGTCTTAATAAAGCCAGCACGTTTATGACAACTTTACAAATAACCACAAGAATATGTGATTGCTATATGTATCTGAGGTGTGAATTTTAATTTTAATTTTTGTTTGTATAAGCAGCACAATGATGTTCATATTCTGACTGTAAACGGTAAATCATCTGGGTGTTTGTGCACATCATAAAATTAATTTCCCGCTCTATTTGCTACATACGCAAATGATTCTGATCAATCAGAATCTAAAAACAGCTGGGAATTAGTTCACTGCATACGTCATGAAAAATTCTAATGTGTTGAACCAGTTACCATAAGCATCGGTTACACATTGTTATACATTTTATGCATTTTTATTCTATGTCTCCAGAAGTGATGAATTACTCTTGACTTAAGAAGTATGTCTGCATCTCAGTGTCTCAATGATTTAAATCTCTCTCTATCTTTCTATCTCTCTCTCTCAATCTATCTCTCTCCTACATACAGAGGTGTGTAAGGTGTGTTGAAATTGATATATGCCATACAGATAAAGTTCAGTCTTTTTTCAGTCACAGTCATCAAAACCTTAGTTAATAGACAACACAAGTACACTTACATGTGTGACATGGCTAAGCATCGTGCTTGTAAACTGAGACAAAAGGTCTTGTCATACTGTTGGCACTGATGTTCCTAGCTCTAAATATTTACTTTTGAGCAGGATGTTGGTTATTGCAGGTAATCCATCGTGTGGTGTTTTCTGTACATTTCATTTAAAAATTCACTTATTGCATTGCAAATGTTATTGATGATTCTATAATTATACCAAAGCCAACACAAAAAAATAACTGACTTAATAAACCAAATTAAACTGAAAATGTCAACAAAAGATGTATAAATTTTTGTCAAAGGCTATATGTGAACACTGTGTTTAATATAATGAAATCATATCTTTTTTTTTTGGGGGGGGGGGGGGTAGGTGGAGGGAAGATTAGCCAACATGCAGTTGGATCATTCATGACGTTTGAGAGTTGTACAAATAACAAACAGACGAGGGTAAATGCTGGTATGATAAGATGAGACGAAGTGTAGACTCACACACACACACACACACACACACACACACACACACACACACACACACACACACACACACACGGGGCAACACTTTTCCTCTTCCTGTTCATTCTTTGCGGGTGAGTCGTAAGGCAGCAACAAGGCCAAGTATGTAAACAGCAATAATATCTTCAGGAAGCCGTTATGGCGCTAGTATCGAAATGATAACACCTCTCCAACTTCCTGTCATTTATCGGTACAAAAGAAATAAAACCACAGCGCTCTGAGACTGGATCAAAGTATCAGGTCGCCACCTGCTTATTATTAACTGTTGTTATGTCCCATTGCCGTGGTAACCCGCTGATCAGTGTATTATTTTAAGCCCCGCCATCTCTAGCTGCTGTTGGAGTGATAACACTGAGACGGACCCCTGGTGAAAGTTATATTGGCAGCTATTTTGAGCCCTTCAGACCGAAGGGCCATCAATCAGAGCGTTGTGTGTCTGGCGGTATTGAGATTCATCTTTCCTCATCACGCTCTAAGCTGTCTATCCATCTTGAGAAAGTCCTTGTCATAAACTGCAATTTGTCAGAAAAGCATTTCTCATATCAATCATGCATTATTGACATCTGGACCCATATTCGAGTGTAACGTTGGGGAGTCCATATGCAGGAAAGCAAAATAGTTTAATGGACAATATACAGAGGAAAATACGAAAAAAACAAATAAACAACAAACTAGGGTAGGACAAGTCGAAACCAACAGCGTGCAGAGAAGGCAGAGGTATCCTGGGGGCTAGGCAGAGAGTAAACCAGAGAGAGAGAGCAAAAACAGTCAAAACCCTTGAATACACTGAGTATAATCGCTCGGTACGAAAATAGTGTCAATACTTCGCACGGATACAGGTGTGGTGACTGGTTATGAAGGGTGTGGTGATCATGACAGCTGACGTTAATTAGTATTCCGGGGATGAGGACCTCTGCAGGCGACGGGTGGAATCGCTGACAGTGAGGAGGACGTGTGTGATTGGCACATCTGATGCCTTCGTCGACATTTGGAGTGTTCATATCTGCTTGTAAAAGACCTAAGACATAGAGAGATAACTGTTGTAGGGAGGCCCATTCAAAGCACACTGCCTGAATAGATTAACATTTACAGAACAGTCTACTTCAAATTATTATAGTCTGATAAAACTCAGCTTAAGTGAAATAATCTACATTTTGAGCGTCCTACAATACTTAAAGCTGAGATACAAAAGGCTCATCAATCAACAGAGTGTATAGGCTGTAGGTGGTGATTTATGCTCACATAGTTATACTTTATTCTGAAATAGGGGCCCTGACACACCCATTACATCCCCAGACATGACTATTTTTACCACGTCTCTCTGCTTGTCAACCATTCATATTCAACATACACAAACACACCTTTTTTCAGGGCAGTGGAACCTTTGGGTATTCTGACTCACTGGGAGTTCCCATTTCATTCCCACCTCTACAAAAGGTGTCCCGAGTGACTGTTACCATCCTTTACAAATAAAGAGGAGAAAGTGGAACGTTATTGCTGACACCCAAAAGGAACCACCCCATCCACCTTTATTCCCAAGATGAACATAAACAAAAAAAAATATTCATTGATACTACCACACCATTGGATATTAATTGGCCTTCTAATCAGTTCCTTAGAAAGTGGTCAGCTGATACCATCTGATGCCATCTGATGCCATGTGATGCCATGTGATGCCATGTGATGCCAGCTCATGTACGTAATGTTATTATCATCCAGCCCTCACTGACCACATCCACCCATCACAGTGCATGCTCCCTTCCCTGGTCTCCATCACCCGTTTAATGACATCACCAACCCTCATTTTCCTCAACTCCATTTAGGTCCCGGTGTGCCTGCCAGAGGTCTGTGTATCTGCATCAGTGACCACTAGATACCACTTAGAGACTTTAGAGTCTCCACGTTCTTTGCTGAGAACATATGCATTTCTTGTTTTGCCTTTCATATATAAAATGCCTTTGGAGATAATCACTCAGCCCTCAGTTCTGTCTCGCAGTGTTACGGTTGTGTTGTCTAGCCACGCTCGATTTCTGCCCCACTAGCACACAGGAATGCAGTGCTACACAACCCCTGTCACATGCCATCGAAAGTAATATCAGGGCTCAGCGGAGGATTCGATTTCAGTCGTCTTTGGAATGTGGTTCAGCCACTGCGATACACCCAGATCACTGTGTTTTAACGTCAAAAGTCAAAATCAAGTTCACCTTTTGAATCCTAAAGATTCTCCATTCTTTGTAGAATAAATGTCAAAAAGCCCTGCCTAAAATTTTTTTTATCAATATGTGCAGGCTCCTAGGTACCAAAAATTCATAGCATTCATTATAATTATTAATAAAGTGTGATGTTATAATTATAACTGGAATGTTTGTGACATTATTTACATATAAACATATAGTGACAATATGTTTATTTGTTTATTTCTCTGTTTATCTTGCTGGTCTGTGTTTTGCTAGGTTTAATTGCTGGGTTTTTTTTTTTACCTACAGTTCTATTAACATGGCATCTGCGGTTTTTATATAAATATAATAAACAAAAACATTAGCAGGACCAAGGTTTGATGAAATCAATGTGTGAGCCTGCCAGTTTTCTTTCCAGTCAAGATCTTCCTTTGAGTCCAGAACACATGGCCATACTAGGCTGGATTAGGTATCATCTCCTATGCTTTGGATATAGATATGTCTCACATGTGGTCGGCATGCCTTACTCATTGTGATGATGAGTGCAACTTTACCTTGGACAGACAGTAGGTAGTAAAGCCCAGTTAGTGGCCATACAATACAGCACTATGTTCCAGACTGCCTTGTGTCAACTTACAACAGCTCAGTCATTCCAAATTTTACTGGACAAAAGAAAAACGTTTCTGCTGCAATAAAGGTTTGTAAATATTTGCTGAAGTTCTTTAAATGTGTACGTTACCTACGACGAGGAGTGGAAAAATTAAAAGGGCACACAGACGCAGAACAGAAATACAGAAAAGACGTATTCACACTGTATATTGATTGAGTCTTTAAAATGAACAGTAAATAGTGCATGTCTGGGCTACATGGATGAGAGGATTCAAGCATTTCATCACAGAAGAAGTGCAGTTATGTGACAAAGGCAGCTGAGCAGAACCCACTGCAAAACAGGGTGGTGGGTTGGATCTCCAGCATTATGCATGACTTTGTGACCCGCTAGCAGCTTGCAGGCAAAGGGACATCATATAACTCACACAACCTGCACAACATTGACATCTGGGGGCCGTCTGAGTGAGGAGCGTCTGTTCACACTCACGTTCACTGTTTCTGTTGTTTTCATTTCTGTGGTTACAGGACAATAAACAGCTACAAATGTTTGTTCAAGGTGGATTGGCTTAGTTTGGAGCTCAATGTTTCATCCAGAATCATTGTGGGATACAAGAAGATATCAACTCAGATGTGGTTGACTATTTAGTAGTATTTGTTTGTATTCTATACAATACATAAGGTGAAAATGTCATGACCACCAAGTCCCTCAATAATAATAATTACATAAAAAATGTTAAAAGGCTAATAATTGAGCATCATGAGATACCAGTGTGATACATTATGGGGATGTTATTCAGTTCTTCATTTAGCCACACAGTGGTGCTATAAAGTTCATTCCAAGCTATGAAGTCAAAAGCATTAATGAACAGAGCCTATTACAGTATAAGCCTGCTTTCATGTTTCCATGTAATAAGACATTACCTTAATAATCTTATTTCCAACTCTTATGAGCCATTTTGCCATTGTCTAATTAAAAGAAACCCTCATAGCTAAGAGAATTTTACAACTGTGACGGTCATAGAGTGCAAAATAAAATGGAAGCGATCCTGCCAAGTCTCAGGGGAAAAGGAAGGGTTTAATGTAGAAAGTGAGCAAACCAAAAACGCGTGACACAATCCGAATTAAGGATATAATGACCAGCAGTCAACTGGTACAAAGACAAGACATATATAGACAAACAAACGACCCTCAGGTGAGGCAGATCATAAGCCCTGCCCACCTGAAGGACAAACACAACACAACAACAGGACAACTGCCGCTGTGGACGGGGCGACCAGTAGAGGGCCCGCCGTACTGTGACAACTACTACACGTGTTTTTCCTTTGAGTTGCTTTACAGCAGGACAAGACACTGAAATCCACTGAAAACACATTTCATGATATTTCATATCTATCCCTTCAATTGAAGGAAGATTACATTTTAGTTCTTAGCTCCATCATATTTCACT
>NC_135216.1:22470546-22615546 GCF_052324685.1 Brachyhypopomus gauderio
CAGTGGGTAACAGAGCTCAGACAGCGAGATGGCCAGTCCAGAGTTTTACTCACCGTCTGTCTCGCCTTTGGAACTCACGGAGAGGACAAACAACACTAGTGAGAAAACAGGCAACAAGCACGTCGCCTCTGTCTAATCTGAGCAGCAGACGGAGACGCCATCGACGCTCCACTGTATCCACTGTGTGTGTACGTGTGTATCCACTGTGTGTGTACATGTGTGTATCCACTGTGTGTGTACAAGTGTGTATCCACTGTGTGTGCACATGTGTGTATCCACTGTGTGTGTACATGTGTGTATCCACTGTGTGTGCACATGTGTGTATCCACTGTGTGTGTACATGTGTGTATTCACTGTGTGTGTACATGTGTGTATCCACTGTGTGTGTACCGGAGCGTCGTGGGTTCGATCCCCAGACCTGAGGCCATGACTGAGGTGCCCCTGAGCAAGGCCCTTAACCCTCAACTGCTCACTTGTATAAAAAATGAGATAAAAATGTAAGTCGCTCTGGATAAGGGCATCTGCCATATGCCTTAAATGTAAATGTAAATGTACATGTGTGTATCCACTGTATGAACCCTGACGTGTGTGTATTTGCGGGAGTGGAGCGGGGCAGGTGATGCCAGGTGTGGAACAAAACAAGCTCACGCCTGCTCACTGGTGCTGGATTACTGGCGTTTGTCATTAATCATTACAACAGCAGCTGAAATGCGTCTTGGCTTAGGAACATGGAAGATAGTGTAATATGTGTCGATATATTGGCCATGTATTGGCTACATATTTGTAAATGCATAATTATAAATGCGGACCTTGTACTCACGATCGCTGGATGCATTTGGAAGTGTAGAACTGCACACTGTAGTCCCTCTGTTGGCATACAGAATGTGTTAATGTCATACCCTTCCCCAAACCTGACACTCAGACCTTGCCTGAAACCCAAAACCCTGCAATGTCTCTAACACCCCCCCCCCCACCTCCTTCCACACAACCACCACCATCACACTAATGCTCAATAACTTCTCATGTGTTTCCCACACTACAATCTCATCTGTTTGGCCCCGTTTAAGTCCCCCCTGTCTGTTCTTCTTTGCAAAATGTTCACAGCAACTTTCGCAGGGTTGAGTCTAAGCGTGAGTTTCCCACGATCTGTCTGTGCCAGTCTGAGTTTGCCCCTTGGACTCATCCTGGTTTTGGTTTATCGTCTCATGTTTTGTTTTACCTTGGTTACGATATTAAAGTCCCCTTCTCTTCTGAGCCTGAGGCTGGTGTTCCTCTGTAAATCAGTCACTTTCCAGCCCATTAACCACTGCTTTCTGACTACCAGACCGCCGTTCAATTGTGGTCCATTTCCAACACATCGTTTCACTGTTTTGTTTGACTATTTATGATTATTACTTTGTTTTTATGGTTATGAACTCTGTAATTGGTTGAATGTTGTTCTTGAACTGTAAGAGTATGTTTAGACTGATTTCATCCATTTGTGGTTCCACTTTCACCAGGAATCTTTGGCAGCAAATGGTTGAATGAGTGAACAACCCACAGTCAGCACATCTCGGCCTGCGTAGTTGCTCTTACAGACCGTGGAATCCTACATAATCGATAAGTGATTTTGGGAAGATGGATAATGTGCCAAACAAGCTATAGATTGGCTATATGTACACCAACAAGCAGTAAGTGACTGAGGAGTGTACAGAGCAAACATGATTGGCCGAGGTGAGAAAAAGGGCGGGTCCATGTCCCAGCTCTCGATCCGTATGAGTGACAGGAGTGTCCCAGTTGTAGCAGCTGATGCGCTTACTGTGGTGACTCCCAAGAAGCATCCTGGGGGACCTCACACGCTGCCGGGGACCCTGGGGGACCTCACACGCTGCTGGGGACCCTGGGGGACCTCACATGTTGCTATGCTAATGTGTTTTCCTTCTTACAGGCAGCTTAGCATTTCACCAGCAAGTCATGTTTCATTAGGGGAAACAGGAATGTGAAGACCTTCAGGACTGAGACAGGGACCTAGTTATGTTAGAGTGTCAAACACACTATTAGAACATACGTTGTCCTTGTGGTTGAGTTTAAGAATAAGAGTTAAAATGCATTTAATTCGGGGCATCTAGAGAGAGCAATGCAAATCAAATCAAATCAAATCAAAGTTTATTTGTATAGCGCTTTTCACAACACATGTCACAAAGCGCTTTACAGGATTTAAAAGGTTAACAATACTATGGGCCCAGAACCCTAATGTACTAATGCATTGTGTTAAAGAAGCAAGGACGTGTGACTAATCACCATTCATTTATAGTAATGGTGTCAAACTCAACTCCTGTAGTTTTTGTCAGTAATGTGGACCAAGGTTATTAAATAGTAAATTGGCAAGTTTAGTATCATTATTAGTTATTAAGAAACAATGTTGTTGTAATTAATACACACACACACACACACACACACACACACACACACACACACACACACACACACACACACACACACACACACACACACACACAATTAACAACAAAATAACAAGTTAAACAAAACACCTACTTATGGTTTATTATCTACTGCTAAAAGTAAATCTACTCGTTTTTAAAAGTTCCACCCAAAGACTAAGCAGATTTTATAAAAATGAAAAAAATATTCCTTGGTGTGTACATTACTATGACATTCCCAGTTTGGTTCCTGATGGGCTTGGTGGTTAGATTACGTCATTGCACTTGTGAATTCATGGTGAACCTCCACCAGGAGTTCTCAGGAATGACTCACCACTGATATCTAGTGGTCAGTAAAGGAGAAGCATATTCGCAGAAGCAGGATTGGTTCATTCTCAAATCTTTTTATTAATTTCTGTTTTAATCAAATGTCAAACATTTCAAATAGTTTTATCAAGCTCTTGGCAAAACATGATTTGTTTTATTGCTTCTCGCAAATCCTTGATTTCTGTCAGTAATGCCTGTGCTCGATGTTCTGCCCAGGATCATGGAGCTACAGGAGAAGATGTTACACACAGACGGCCGAACACAGGTGCTGTTTTCATTTGACTTTAGTTTCATTTTTTTGATTGTTTAAACAAGTGCGGACAATTTTTGTTGTCTTGTCAAAACAGGCGTTCTAAAAATTCACAAGAGGCTATTGCTTTAAAAAAAGAGAGAGAAAGAGGGGGATAGAGAGGAAGAGAGTGAAAGAGCATAACAAACAGCATAGTTAGGAATCAGCTACACGCTACGCAAAACTGCAGGTATCCTCTCAGTTCTTTGTGCAGTCACTCAAAGTGACTGTGAAGTTCCTCCAACACCATAAGCTGAGTAGCCTAATTAAATCAGTCTGGTACTTGTTCTGTGGAAAATCTCTTTCTGTAAAATACAATCATAACTCTGCCCTTAATAAGACAAATGTGAGAAAGGAGACAGCATCTGCGTATTTTCTCCAATCAACTGTGGAAAAAGAGAACAGGGCTGAATATATGACAATAAATCTTCATCAGGACCTTCTAATATTTACAGTAGATGCATATAATCGTATTACCTCATTTTAATAGCTCAAGTTTAATAGCTTTTCTGACTGATTGACTCAATAATAGATTATTAGAACATATGAGAATGTGCCATGTCCAAATGCAGTGTAATAGGAAAATACCACACGGACGTCTTAACCAGCAACAATACCAGTAACATAAAAATAAAACAAAGAAAGAAAGAAAGAAAGAAAGAAAGAAAGAAAGAAAGAAAGAAAGAATGATAGATAGTCACAAGTCCTGTGGTTTTGGTTATTTTTTATCTACTGGGTTTTCTGAAAAGGTTTGTATCAAAAATGTTAACGGACAAAACTGATTGGTTGATCTTCATATTGTAGTGAGAAGTTGCATACAGTAACAATACAAACACATACAGTACAAACTGCAATGCCATACAATGCTATATATAAATGAATATAAACCATATATTTTACAGTATATATAGATAAATAATATTATAGATTATGATTATAGAGTACTGATAGAGAACAATATACATACATTTATATGATGCATCTACATATCTACATAATTACATGGAGGGGAATGATTCCCAAGTGCTTAGCTGGGGCAGGCTTGGTTTTGGCGTGGTTAAGGTATTCTGTCTACCTTGCTTGTGTTTGTCCCGGACGCTGGGGCAAGGGCCTTCTCTCTCAAAGAGTTCTCTCTGTTGCTAGAGATGGACGAGGCCCTTTCACTCCAGGTGCTCTTGGGCACGGCCGCGTTGTCGGTGGGCGTCTGCGCGTTGCGCTTGACCGCGCCACCTTTGTGGAAGTGTGTGACGGGCACCGTGCGGCAGGCGGCCCCACGCTCTGCACGCTTCCTCTCTTTCCGCTGTGAGATGCACTTCCAGGTCGTCAGGGGGGCGCTCGGGGCGTCCCTCTTTTTCTCGTCGGCCGGCTGGTACGTGGCGGCCGCCCTGACGCGTCCGGCGCGCGCGGGGCTGCGTTGCGGGACCTCGTCCGGGGGGCCGCCCCTCGCGTCCCTCTCCCTTCCCGACGCGGTCACCTGGGCGACGGGGGGGTTGAGCCCGGCCCGGCGGGCCTGCAGGGCGGAGCGACACTGGACCATCTGGATCCCCCCTATCGGGATCATGAGGTTCGGGCCGCAGCTCAGGCCCAGTGGCTGGGAGTGGAGGGGCAGGTGGCTGAGCACTCGCTGACCCTCCCGGGCCGGCCCGTGCCTGGACACCGTCCCTCGGGGAGGAGACTGTGGCTGACAGACCCTCCTCTGAGTGCTACATGTGTTCTCCTTGAAGGCAAACAGAAGGAAAGTTGTCAGCAAAAAAACACCTCGCCGGGTGGTGAGATATTGTCGCATCACTGCTTTTACATGAGCACTGAGAACAGATGTCATTTATATTTCAGGCAAAGGGCTTTATTTTTAACTAGAAGACATATGAGGTAATGCGACCGATATAACCATAGACACTCAAGTATAGATGCACAAGTTTAGAGTTCAATCCAAATTTCTATTACTGACACGAAAAGATAAACACGCAGGTGTATATTTAGGCTTGAAAATTATTTTAAGTGCTATCTTTGGTTTGGCATTAATTATGTTTAAGGAGTGATGGCCTAGCTTCTTTTCCTAATAAAGGTGTGTCCCTGAAATAACAGACTGTGTACTTTTGGTATCAGGATATTTGTTTTTGAATGTTTACTTTGGATAGAGCTGTGTACCCCCTTCACATGAACTACTTCATGTGCACAAAAACAAAGTGTCCTTCTCTATATGGGGCAAAATAAACTAAGAGAAAGAAAGAAATGTGTGAATCTTTAGCCATCATGACCTACCGACGGTGCCCAGGCTCAGAGACTACGCTAACTTTGAAGACCTCGCCACTCTCTTTTATGCAGTCACACTAAAGGCCAGAAGCATTAAAGTCAAACCATGTTACCTGCGCAAATTTCACATACTGTCGAAAGTTTACCAAACGGCACAAGGCCGAAATAAACTCTGTAAAAGCTGGTGACAAAAAGCTAAAGCTTACCAGCTTGGCTTTTGGTTTGAGGCTGTTGGGCGGACACTTGGCTGAGTGTCTGTGTCTGTAGGCTCGGTGCGGAACCATCACACATGCCCCCACGACAGAGCTCAGCGGCCCGCTTGGAGAGCCGGGCCTCATGGGGGAGAGCGCGCGGACCGGGGACGGGTGCTTTGCCGAGAACGGTGAGACAGAATGACTCGACGGGGACAGGGAGGACTGGCAGGGGGATGGCGAGAGACTCAGCCTGGGAGAGAGGCATCGCAGAGGGGACACGTCCCGTCCCGGGGACAGGGGAAGTGCCGGGGACAGGTGCAGGCTGGGCGAGACGCTGCGTATGGGGGACGAGGTTGTCCCTGCGAGGGCAGGTGTGCTGGGAGAGGCCACCCCCTTGCAGTGGCCCAGCTGGGCAGGACTCAGGCTGGACGGTTGCCCGGCCAAGGTGGTAGGACCGCCCACCGTCCGAGGACCTCGGTCTTCGCTCGAGAGCGAGCGGCTCGCCGAGGAGGCAGAAGAGAGCGACGCCTCTTCTTCACCTTCCTCATTGTCATCGTCCTCATCGTCATCACCATCGTCTGCGTCGGAGAACTGGTGCTCCTCAGTAACCGCCAGCACAATGGCACGCACATCATCACCACCTGCAGGAAAGAGGACGTCATTTTAGCAGCTAATTTTCTGATACAAATAATCACTTTATTATACTGTATTATATAGTATTTTCTTCTGGAAGCCTTTCTATATATCAAGACCGCGAGTCCAGTAGTAGCAGCACGCTAACAGCAGTGGCCATCGGTACCTCCTTCGTCCGTGTCCAGCTCGCACAGCACAGGACCGGGAGTCGTCCCCTCAGGACACCGTTGTCCATGGGCCTTTGACTTCATGTGTTTGGTCAGATTCCCTGCAGAACCCACAACAAGACACAAGAGGATCAGACTGCCAGTGGAAACCCACCTGAACCCGACACCTAGAGGCCAACGTGTGACAGCCCTCCTCACACCAGCCTAATGAGGATAAATGATCGCTTACATTTAAAAAAGCAATAAATCATAATTCATATAGAGCGCACACTTTGGCAGGTGTCTCCGTGCGAGCCTGTGAGAGGGTGCGGGGCGGCTCGCTCTCCTTGCCTTTGGTTTTGAAGGCGAAGTTGCAGTGCTGGCAGATGTAGGGCCGGGCGTCCGTGTGCAGGCGGATGTGCTTGCGCAGCATGCTGGGTTTTTTGCAGCGGATGCCGCACTCCTCGCACACGTAGCGGCCCCTCCCCCGACCGCGCACGTACACGTACTCCTCGCTCGACCTGTAGCTGGACGCACACGCTCGGTTAGGTCACGGGGGAGTGGGAGGAGGTGATGGGGGAGTGGGAGGAGGTGACGGGGGGAGTGGGAGGAGGTGACGGGGGGAGTGGGAGGAGGTGACGGGGGAGTGGGAGGAGATCACGGGGGAGTGGGAGGAGGTGACGGGGGGAGTGGGAGGAGGTGATGGGGGGAGTGGGAGGAGGTGATGGGGGGAGTGGGAGGAGATCACGGGGGAGTGGGAGGAGGTGACGGGGGGAGTGGGAGGAGATCACGGGGGAGTGGGAGGAGGTGACGGGGGGAGTGGGAGGAGATCACGGGGGGAGTGGGAGGAGGTGACGGGGGGAGTGGGAGGAGATCACGGGGGGAGTGGGAGGAGATCACGGGGGGAGTGGGAGGTGGGGCGGTCTGGAGCAGCAGCGCTCCGAGAACGCTGGCGGTCGATGCGTTAAGCATTAATGAAACTTAAGGACATCTGGATCACTCAAGCATCACCAAATGAAACAATATTATGAGAACCACCTCCAGCACCCACCCTTAAAGGAACAGATCACACAGGAATGCATATATACTTGGCATACACTGTACATCTCACATGAGATCTGACTCCAGATCTATAGCACCTGCACAGTGTGTTTTTACAAACTGCTTTTTAAAACTGGACGGTATGTTTGGCCATGGCTCTCCTGCTAAATGCACACAAACACACGCACACACACACACACGCACACACACACACGCTCACACACGCGCACGCACACGCGCACACACACGCACACACACACGCACACACACGCACACACATGCACACACACACTCTGGCTGGGTGTCTACCCCTGGGTGTGTTCGGCAAGTCCCAAACGGGGCCTCCACTTTAACTCAAACAGAGAGGCATTTATGATGTCAAGAACGCGGGCCCCCCTGATTCCGACCCCTTCACCACCCCCCACCTCCCAGCTCAAACGCGGGGTGCCAGCACTGTTGCCCGGTGCCCAGGGCCTGCGTATCGGTGCCAATACAAACAACTGAGAGGGAGGAAAACCCAGACCTAAGCCAGCTGCTCCGTAAAAATATCACCAATCAGTACACGTGCGATTGTGACTTACAAGCCAGTTTTCTTATTAATAACAATTATAACAGTGTACAAACCGGCCGCTTTTAGCTTTACGTTGTCCCGTTATTTGCACAGCGGTTTAAGCTCTGAAAAGCACGCTGGTGTTTACCATGTAGTAAAGGAGTGGAGACAAGTCAAACTTACTGGTGCACAAATGAACTACAGTACAGCCAGACACAGAAATCCAGATGCCCCATTACACAGACGTCTTGTGCATTCATAAATGGGAAACAGTGTGTAACTAACACCCATATAACTTAATAATGAAATCATGAAAATTCTATGTGTTGAACACTAATAGCAATTGGTTTAATTTAAAATGAATCACTATTATGTTCCGCGCCTGGACGTCTCAAAGCTGTTTGTTCTTTTCTCACACCAGATGAAGCTTTGATCATGAAGAACATGCAGCAACTCCTTACACCACCTCGGAAAAGAACGTTATAGGGCAGCAATGCTGGAAACGTCTCCACTCCTTCACCCTCCACCTCAACCACATGGCGAAAAGCGGCGTCGGGTGGGCCCGTCGGTGACTCAACGTGAACGCTCCGGCGTGGAGTGTGAGCTCGAGTCACGACGGGAGGACGGTTCACACGAGCCCTGGACGTGCGAGAATGACACAGATGGCCACCTATTTCAACACGACCCCTTTGTCCACAAAAACGTGTCAAACACGAGGCTACAGTCACGACCACCAACATCTTGGAATAAACAACCTTGAGCAATAAAAAGTGTATCTCTACCTCTATCTCTCTCTCTTTCTTCTCTCATGGACAGCACATCATGTATCATTTATGTTCATTTAAACAAATCTTGATGGTACACTTACAGGTACATCCAGCACCATTCAGAACTCTGGCACCATTTTTTTGCTTCTTCTATCAATGAGAGTGCTAAATAATACACCAGCCCTGTGAAAGTCAAACATGAGCTCACAACAAGACACTCTTTTTCCTTTTTTCCCCCCACACTCATTCATCTAGGCATACAGCTGCAGCCTCCTGCATCAGTCTCTCCCCATCTCGAGCTGAATGACCAAAATCATTGATGCAGTTTGGCATCAGCAGAGCTCTGCAGGCTTTGCAGGCGGGAGGAAGTGAGCGCCAGGCTAGGTAGTTTCCTGGCTCGGCCTGTGTAACAGACGGCCTGTGTTGGCTCTGATAGCCAAGCCATCTCCTGCAGCAGGGGCTAGAACAACACAGTACAGCGTACTGACACACTGGTGACAGAAAACTACCACACAGGAGCGGGGGGGCACAATACAGGCACTATGATACATGGAAAATCCACTGCGCCACACAGACGTAAGGTCTCTGAAAATGAATGAGGAACTGAAATTTCACGGTGGTGTACTGTGAAATTACATGGTGCTGTATTGTGATATACTACGTTATGATTTATTATGGTGTTATAACACCACATCACTGCAAATCTTACAATAAAAACACTCAAAGCAATGCTATGTTTGATTTAAGCAACAAGTAACTACAAACTGTAATTGAATCACTGTATTATAATATTCTACTTGACCACATGCAGCATTTCTGTGTTTCTAAAATACAATTATAGATCTGGTATCTTTGGCATCATAAGCATTACAAGCTATTTATAACCTACAGAATCATTTACAGTAACAAAAGAAAGATACTTTTAAAGTTTCACTTTTCATTTTTTTCTGTGTGTGTGTATGTGAACACAGAGTTCCTGACATAGTGACCATGCTGTTCCGATATTACACAGGCACTGTAAATATCTCTAGTCATGTTCTAATTGTTGACCTCCTTTAAAATGAAAGCACAGCTTACCCTCCTTCACAGATCTGCACCCGTGGGATCTCGTTGTACTTGGAGGTAGACGGTGGTTCCTCCGCTCCCTCCCCCTTTGGTGTTGCTTCCTCCTCTGTCTGCTCAGCTTGGGAGACCTCGGTGGGGTCTGTGGACTGAGTTGCATGTACCTATACTCGAGAGAGACACGGGCAAGTTCACCAACCCTGCTCCGGGTGCCCAGGGAGACAGAGATGGAGGGGAGGGGGGAATTCACATTCAACATTTTGCGAAAAGTATTTATACTGATTTACTGTTGTAACTCTAGAGAATCAGAGGTAAGTTGAAAGACTATGAAAACAAAATGTTTATTCGTGAGACATATTTTGTTGAATGTCTTCTGTGCTGTCTGAAATGCTAAGTTACAATACAAATCCTCTTTCAACAAGCCCCCAATTTCATGCAATAGAATGAATACTTTCTCATGCATAATTTCTCATTCTGTATCTCATGCACAGTGCACATCCAGGTGTGTTTACATTTACCTCAGACACCTTGGGCTCCTTGGAGTCCAGAATCACTGGTTTCTCCACTACGGAAGTCGGCATGGCTGCCGTAGTGTAGGTGAAAGGGGTCTGTCTCTGCTTGCAGCACAGTAAGGAAAGCGCTTCTTTGCTGGTTAGGCCTGGAGGGTTGGGGTTCCGTGGACTTATGCACCAAGAAGAATAGACTGAATTTTCGTGGTCACTTTGAACAGATGGATTAGGCTTGGTATAATTCAGATAGCACCAGCTGAATGTAAGGTCTGTGTAAAGAGAAGGAAACGAAGGTTCTTTTTTGCTTACTGGACCAATTGTACTTTGAGCATACACTGGACCCTGTTTGTTGCTGGCGATCAAAGTCTCAGTGCTGCTCTCTGCACCGTCCTTGACCTCGTCCTCTTCCTTCACCCGTTTCTGCTGTTGACTCTCCTGGCTGAACTCCACGCTGCTTGTAGGGGACAGCACTCGCTTATTCCCACCTGAACTGCAGGACTTGGAACCCTCAGACACTGACGGTTGCTCCTTGAAATCGATGGACGGATGAGTGGATGCTGTGGAATCGAATCTTACACCTGAGCAGCCAGGATCCTGAGATGTTCCAGCCATTGTTTGTGACAGTGTAGTGTAGACAGCATTGGCATGGCAGGGTAAGTCTGAATGGAGACGAACTGGAACTGTTTGTATACCAACAGGCCTCAAGAGCTCTTGGCTTGGAGTAATGTTGAGATGTGAATGCTGGTAATGAAGATAATGGGGAAGGTGCAATGAGTGAACACTTGCAGATGACTCCCCAACATTTTCCTCTATCGGGATTTCAAGCTTAAGACCTGTGGACACTGAGGAATAATGCGCTCTTGCAGCACCTGACGGACACTGTGGACTTTCCATGAGTGTATGTTGTTCAGGGTGAACCTGTGTAGATACCTGCGGTACATTCTCCGAATCACCAGGGGGCTGATTCAGTTGCCACTGACCTGCATGTTTGTGAGAGAATGATGGACGAACTGTGTTGCCTAAAGACACATTGTGAGATGTGGACCGCCCAGGGGACTGAGGAGTAGATGGGCTGTTTCTTGGGGAAATGCTTGTACTTGTAGAGGGGGGAATTGCACCAGCTGGTTTTGGGGTTGGATCCTCTTCCTCTGGCTCTCTTACAGCAGAATGCCTTATCAACAGGCACTTGCGCCTTTCCCTCCAACCTGCGGGTGTGCGGTCAGGGGACAGACAGCTGTAATCGAAGGACTTACTCCTCGTTTCAACGGTAGGATTTGTCTGCTGAGAAACGTGAGGGGCTTGCTCAGATGCAGACCGTCGCATCTCTCGGTGAGGATGGTGAAGACCCGTGGGGATCGTCAACATATGAGGAGCCCTCGACCTTCTGGATGACATCGTGTCAACATCACCTTTGACTGGTTCTTCGAGTGAAGCGGAATGACCAGATGCGTGAGACGTAGAACTGTCTTGGTGTGGACTGTGAGGTAATGATGATGACTCAAAACTAGAGTCCCCAGATGACTGTGCTGCTTCTGCAAGACGAAGTCTCTTCTTTTTTGGTGGCAACTTTTCGATAGGAAGTTGCGCCAAAGTCAGGCTCCTCTGGGGCCACTGGAAGTCCCCAACTTTTTCAGTCTCTTTAATATCAGAGACATCCGGTGAGACGGCCATGTTGGTGTTTGTATCCTCTGTGACCAAAATCTCTGGCACTTGAACATTGTGTTGACGTACAAGCTTACGGAAGGTTGGCTTGGTTGCCTGCTCCTTCGAGTGAGAGTCACCAAAAGTTTGATGTAGATCATGAGACAAAAGTTTGTCTTTAGCAGCTTCATATGCACCTTGGGTTCTCAGAATTGGATCCTGTTTATCAAATATACTAGTATGCTGTATCACAGATACTCCTTTAAGCGCACTTTCCTTCTCATGAAGTTGTGATGATGCACTAGACTCTGTATTGGGCTTTTCACATGTTGCAATTGATCCTAGTGGTGGTGTATATGTAGCTGGAATGGTAGGATCATCAAGTTCCAGGCTCTCTTCCTTTCTCCTCTTTCGTATTCCTAAAGCACCAATTCGGGTTTTATGGAGTGATCCAGGTTCCTCTGCTAGACATACAGGAATTTCAAGCTGATGGGATAGACGGGCTAAGCAGTGGTGATGCTTATGTGTTTTGTATGTTTCCCAGCTGTTGCAAGAAACTCCACATGCTTCACACTCAAATGGTTCGAACTGTTTTTGCTTACAGTCAGGCACCGTAGGGACTGAGAGATGAAAAGATGAGCTTGAACTGAGCTGTTCCTCAGTAGCAACTTCAGCACCAATGGGTAGTTCAATGGCAGGCTGGCGTCTTAGCATACCATGCCGCCTACTCTGAGCTGGCTGTTGTTCTTCAAATGATTGGCTAAGACGAAGGCTACGTGAAGAAGCAGTGGATGCAGCACTCGCTTCTGAAGGTAAGGAGTGACTCCTCATAAGGGGAACAGTGGATGAGAGGTCAGCTGGCTGACTGATACTGAGGGAGTGGTGCTGGAACTTCTCACACGGAACTCCAAGAGTTATGGACCCACTGCTTTTTGGATTCATTTCAATATCCTTTGCACTATGAAGAAGTGTCTCTTTGGGGAGAGATGCCTTTGATTCAACACTGCTCCTTCTGGACAGAGAAAATCTTCTGGGTTTAACACTATCGATCTTGCTTGTGTCTACAACAGCTTCATTG
Organism: Brachyhypopomus gauderio; assembly: GCF_052324685.1. NCBI lineage: Eukaryota > Metazoa > Chordata > Actinopteri > Gymnotiformes > Hypopomidae > Brachyhypopomus > Brachyhypopomus gauderio. The sequence goes on from NC_135216.1 coordinate 22,483,457, forward strand.
ATGGTGATGAGCTTGGTGATGTGGTCAATAACTTGCTTTTTAGGCACTGCGAAAGGGATGGTCCTTGCCTCTTGTCCACCAGATTGTTCTTGCTGATGACGAGCAGATCTCTGTAAATGGCCAAAGCGGCCAAATTTGCCAAGAATGACCTCAGCATAGGTTTTGCCACTTGTGTTCGGGGGACTGTCTTGAGAAACATCTGTGCTCTCAGAACGAGAGAAATAACCAGATTCTGTACTACCTTTGCTTCCTAGCCCAAATGATGAGGAGGCCTCTTCAGATGAGCTCACGGGAGCCTGTCTTCCTCTGCTAAGCCTCATCGCTAGTCTCTTCTTGACAGCATGAGAGTCTTCCATCTCTTGTGACTGCCCTTTAGAGGATATCTCTGTTCTTTGAGATGATATCATCCTTTGACTTTTAAGAGTGAAAGATGAAGATGTCTTACCAGTTTCTTCATCTGATTCTGTAACTGGCTCATCTGGGCAACTCACTCCTGGCCCTTCCGTTCCTGAGGCCAGGCCAGCTTTCACCCTATGGGTGTGGGATTTCCGGTGCTTATAAAGGTTGCTCTTAGTTTTGAAGGAAAAACCACATGGCGCACAAGGATAAGGTCTCTCCCCGGTGTGTGACCGTATGTGTTTCTGTAGAACACTGGGCTTAGCACAGGCACGGCCACAGTAGGTGCATACATACTTTCCTGGTTTCTGAGCTTTACGTTCACGTTTTTGCTTCGGTGTGCTTTCTTGGGTCTCCACGGAGCAATTCAGTACTGATGTTGATGAAGATGAGGCCTCAGTGGCCTTCCCACCAGAACCAGACATTGTGCTTTCAGAACTCCCAGAAGCCCATGTCGATTTCTCCCCCTCGGGAGCATCAGATTCCTGAACGTTCTTCTTCTGTAGCCTGAGCCGCTTCCTCTCATGACGAAATCGCTTTGTCTGTTTAGATTGAGGTGATCCATAATGCTGCTGGGAGCAGGTCGTCTGCTGGTGTTGTGGGGAGTAAGTTGCTTGTTCTTGGTTGCTGAGTGAAGACTCTTGTTGAGGGTGTACTGGACCTCCAGACTTCTCCCCAGCACTTACTTGACTACGTGAGACCTCCATAAAATGGGGAAACAGCCTCTAGTGGGATGACACACCTGGAATTATTTGAGTTAGTTATATCACCTCACAATTCTAAAATTATGTAGGTTCATTAAGAGCGCTATTATTTCAGAAAAGTAGCATTTTCTGTGAAATGTAAGGACTGTTCAAACTGCGTAAACCTTGGATAACAAGTAAACATTGTTTCAAGATGAACAGAGTCAATGAGTCAGTAACTGAGACTGTGAGGAACTGCTTCATGAGCTCAGGTTCACAAGCACTGCTGTCCAAGTTACGATTCCATTTTTTTTTCTTTTCTGGTGTGTGGGTGCCCAACCCTTTAAAGTTTTATCCTACAAATGCTCTTCCTTGGCACTGAGGTCCTTGGGTCCAATGAATGACTGAGGCTCTTCTTGGTTCAGAGGGCGAGCCACTTCGGAACTTCTGTAACATACCACAAATACATAAATAAATGAATTGGTGCACTCCCAGAATATGAGCTGTGCTCACAAATACACATTTAAATATGCACAAACATATGAATGTGTACACATCTGATTCCCTGTTATGACTTTAATTATAGTTTTTGCATAAGCTAGACAAAAGTGTACTTGTTAATGATATCCTAAACATGTGGTAGATTTTAATATAAAAAATACAGAACAAATAATCTTATTTTAGAAATGCAAGCCACAATCACCCCCCCCCCCCCCCCCAAAAAAAAAAAAAGGTTTTGATATTTCACTCCATATTAAGTCAAAATAGGATTCCCGAACCAACTGGTAATAAGTGGGAATGTCTTTATGTCAGTGGATGATGGTTCTTGTCTTCAGAGCTCTGCCCACAAATTTTCTCTTGTTACAGTTACAATTACACTATTATTGCCATCTCAAGCTCTCCGTCAGATAAGGGACAGGACATATGAAATCTTATAACTCTCCTGAGACTATTTTACTGCTTTGTACTTAACTGAATACTGCAGTGTCAGTGATATTCACATTTGTATTCTGTGGATGTGCTACTTGAATGTAATTCATATATGTACAACATGTTTAAGGCACCATCATTTTAGTCATTTATTTGCCTCCTTAAATAAAAAAAAAATACAAAAGAATTGCTGCTCTTTCACACAGTTGCAATTCACAGTTCATGTGTATATACACTTCTAAGCTTTTTAAGCCTTCTTAGGGTTGGGTTGATTAAAGCAGTCTTAAAGCAGGCCCAGTGCTTGACAAAATAAGCCTTTCCTTACTATTTCCACTGTAGCACACGTAAAGGAACCAGGCGTCCCACTCACTAACCAGCTGGCACCGTTGCCCACGCTGTGCTGTAGGGGGTGGATAGGTGTGGGACCATATGAGATCCTGCTGCTACTCCAAACCTTTGCCAGCGCTGCATTCCAGACCAGTTATGCTGTGGGTTTCTTTGGACCTGACTAAATTATTCTTGGTGCCTTCACGGTCTTCCTGTACAAGCAGGAACCGATTATGATTTATTTGCATTTGACATTTAGATTACCATTATGGAAGGAATGGAACGCTTGCTAAAATTACAATATTACGTTGTCCAGTATTAGAGACTTCCAATTAATTATACTGTAATCTGTCTGTTTTCAAGATTTCTTCCACAAAGTCCTATATGGAGAGTAAAAATAAACAACAAAGGACCTTGCAATATACAATTATACATCTGAAAAACATAAATGTTCATTCAAACATTATTTTCAAAACAAATCTGAACAGGAAGAGCAGACATAGGTTACACAGATGTAAAATTCACATCGATTGAATAGATATAGTGAAACTTTCTATCACTTATGCTTGAATAAGGTTTTGTCAAAACAACATTTCCTGTTACATGTGTCAAAACCTCAGGGTCATAGCTATGACAAACAAGCTAGGCTTATACTCTGCACATTATTTGAGTTGCACTGCTAAGGAGAGATTGATGTGTATTTAAAAGATGGTCTGTTTGTGCAGGTGGAATTTTGGAAAGGTGAACAGAAGGTAAGACTGTTCCTCACACATGTTCTTGATTAGGAGACAGAAATATCACCTGACTCCAAACGTGTTAAGGAGCCTTGCGGTAGAGGGAATATGAAAATCTCTCCAGGTAACTGGCTCAACACAAGGTTCTGTCTTGGAGTCCTGGCAAATATTTGCATGTTCAAATGGGCAGCAGGTAGGGGTGACTGGTTTAATTCAGTTTTATAGCACCTGGTTTATTATATAATAAATAAAAAAACTATATATTATAGTTCATAATCTTGAACCCAACATAACTAGTTATAACGAGTAATATATGAAGCAAATGAATTTGTTTATCTTTTGTGCAACACAAAAATATTTCTCTGCAGGCAACACGCATATATCAGAGGCAACTTTCAGTAACAGCATTTAAAAGCACATGATCAAGGCCAAATCTTAACCTTAAAAATATATCTGGTCAACAACTGATTAACACTGCCAAGCACAAATGGTTAGCCAATGCCATGGGCACCAAATAATGAGACATAAGATAATATATAGGATGTATTTGCTTAATATAAGTATACGCTTAATCAGTTTACAATCCAAAATATGTTCCTTAAATGTTTTTCAGAAATATCAATCTCCCTCTCTCTTTCACTAATGGGCACCCAGTGGTTGTTCCTATGGCAACGGCCCTAAACCATGCGGCGGCAGATGGAAGCAGAGCTGGAGGGCTAAATTTATCTCCCAGCATCCTCGCTGACAACAGAGAGAGTGTAACTACCCCCCCCCCCCCCCACCTCCCACAGTCCTCGTCTTTCCGGACAGAAAATGATGGACAGACAAAAATCAATAGTCTTTCATTCTGTCTTCCACCAAACAAATAATAATTGCCATTTACCTGGAGGAAAATAGAGAGGTGGTAAACGAGTACACAAAGGTAGAAAAATGCAGGTAACATACAGGTAACGCTTCCATGTTTCACAACTGAGTTTAGACTGATAAAAATGCCTCCACCACTACTTTTTGATTTGGAGAAGATCATTCTAGCTCAAAAACCCTTAATTTGCAACACGCTTTATTATATGTTATATTGTGATATAACTTGTGCATTTATAAAAGACCATGTTCCTATGTCCTTGAACATTTTGTAAAAATTGTAATACATAATAATAATAATAATAATAATAATAATAATAAGTCATCATGACTGCAATTGTAAATACATTGGGAAAACATCTTGCTATGAGTAAAGAGTCCACTTTGCTATTGTTGATGTCATTTCCAAAAAAAGAAAGAATCGCACCTCCTGCATTGCAGACTCCCCCCCCCACTAGCGCCTCATCCCAGATGCAACATTAACAAGGCACTGACTCGGTAGCCATAGTTCCATCAGCAGTGTGCCAGTGATCATCTCCTGGGATGTGAAACCCCTCCGCTGACATTGAGCAGTATGCACACACACACACACACACACACACACACACAAATGCGCGTGCGCGCCCAAGCGGACAGACCCCTCGCCGCCGGCCGAGTGGATCTACCCCCGGGGTGTTCTTCTGCCCCTCCGCCCCCCGCCACACACAGCGTGCCTTTCCAAAGCACACGCTGTACCGCCGCGCAGCACAAACCTTATCATGACTCAGTAGAACAGACAAGCAGCAGAAGCTCTTCAGTGTTCTGGAGACTAGCGGTGAGACTAGCGGTGAGACTAGCGGTGAGTGAAGCGGTCAGTGAAATGGTGAATGAAGTGGTGAATGAACCGACGAAGGAAGCGGTGAATGAAGCGGCGAATGAAGCGGCGAACCTGCGAGACGTGGAGATGCCTGGCAATCGAGGCACTTCGCGGTAATAATATCAATGCCGTTTACCTGAGAGAGGCAGGTCTCCTCTGCATGTGAAGCTGCATGTGAGGTCGAGAGCGAATGAGTCACACAGAGAGAAAGAGAGAGGAAGAGAGATAGCGTGAGTGGGAGAAAGAGAGAGACAGAGTGAGAGAGAAATGTATGAATGAGCTAGTGCGATGACAGTGAGGCAGAAGGGGAGGTGTGTGTGGGGGGGGGGGGGGGCTTCCGTCGGTGTATGGTGAGCTCACAGGTGACGCTGTGCTGCCGTTGGTGATGGTTTCTCTACTGCTTGTTCCCTTTATTCCCCCCAAACACTCTCTGCGCCAGTAATGTCACAGCCGTTCATTACCTCAGTCTGTTAAGTGGCAAATCCTCACTGAGCTCGACAATTGGAAATCTCAAAGCAGCTTGCTGTATGGAAAGAAGGAGCCAGTGCACATGCAGTAACATGTTCCTAAAACAGTCCCCCCCCCCCCTCGCTCTCTGTGCTGCTCCGTGCGAGCCACTGGAATGGAAAGAATCAGGTCGCAGGTGGAGGACGGACGGAGGAGCCCCGGCTCTGGAGAGCGTCCGCGCTCGGCTGCCCGCTTCCCCTCCCACACTCCGGCTGGACAGAGACCAGACGCTCCGACATCACTCACCTCGTTTTTTTTCCATCCACGGAGCCAGGAAGGGCCGCCACACCGCGGAGGTGACGGAGGTGACGGAGGAGCGGGGGGGCGACGGAGGTGTGGGGTTGACCCTTGAGCACCCACCCAAACTACGGGATCATCTTATGCAGGATGTAGAGAGCACTTGTGTGCTTTGCTGGTAATGCAGAAACATCTATCTCTCTGTTCCCCCCCTCCCTCTCTCCCTTGGTCCCCCCTTCACTCTCTCCTTCTCTTGCTCTTTCCCTCACTCACACTCATTCTCTCTACCCCCAGATGGGGCAAAGTTGGGCAGCTAGAGGTGTGACGATATGATGGTTCCGTGGTGTTGAGCTTGTGTGTGTGTGTTGGGGGGTGGACTACAGGAGAATCTCCTCTTGTGTGTGTGTGTGTGTGTGTTGGGGGGTGGACTACAGGAGAACCTGCTCTTGTCTGTGTATGTGTTAGGGGGTGGACTACAGGAGAACTTCCTCTGGCAGTGAGATCATGGGCAGTGTTTTACCCAGCATGCACATGGTCATTAGTCCCTGACTGTGCCTGGCCCACTACAGACACGTGGCCATTCACCCAAACAAAAAGCACAACTTCAGCAGCACATTTACGGAGCGCTGGACTCACCAGAGAAGCGAGAATTAGGCAATAAAGAATGGGCAGTTGTGATTAGAGCTAGATCATTGTGTGTGTGTGTGTGTGTGTGTGTGTGTGTGTGTGTGTGTGTGTGTGTGTGTGTGTGTGTGTGTGTGTGTGTGTGTGTGTGTGTGTGTGTGTGTGTGTGTGTGTGTGTGTCTATGGGATGCACACCACGTTCTTTGGCAGTGTAGATGTATCACTCCCATCCATGCCCTGATAGAAAAGGCTCAAACCATCGGTCAGATTGACGTCCAGACCACCTTAAACAGTCCCATTCTCTTGCGTGTCCAAAGGGCAGACGGAGGGCAGAACTCAGGACTTACCCGTGTCCTGCAAGTGTCCTGCAGTGGTGCGGCGTGGATGTCCCGCTGTTCTCTGCACCAAAGGGAGCTGCTTCCTGCCAGAGGACAAAGACACTGTCACTCTTATGCTTGTGCAGCACAGGGTGAATATGTATATGCAGGTATTATCATACTGGACAGACATATGTGACCTACCAACAATATGACACATGCTCGAAGTGTGTGTGTGTGTGTGTGTATGTGTGTGTGTGTGTGTGTGTGCGCGCGTGTGCATGTGTGTGAGAGAGAGACAGAGTGAAAAAGTATGCATTTGTGTGTGTGTTACATACTGTTTAGTAAAAGAGGGTCTTTCATTTCCCTCTGCATGTCCAGAGGGGCAACTGAGGGGGGTAAAAATAACCACCGCCCGTCTGCAGGAGTGGGGAGCTGCATTCGCCCTACAACCCACACCACCCTCCGACTCCGCCCCCATCAGAAAACCGCCGACTCCGCCCCCATCAGAAAACCACACGCATACACAACCTCGTAAGCACAAACTCATAAGCACATGCTTCAAAACAACACCCAAGCTTAAAACTGGGGCACAGACGCACTTGTGAACCCCTGTGATTGCGACAGGAAAACCGTGGTGTGACCACTCCTCCAAATAAAACTGCATTCTGAGAAACACCCAACTGGGCACAGGAGGAAACGCAAACGGGGGGCGACAGAAGGGACCCCTGCTCCTCAAACACGCACACACACCCTGGCACGGTACGCCCCATGCCACGAGACTTCTGGTAAACCTGTTATTAACTGCTCCAACAACATTGTGTTTAGATAGTAAATAATGCAGCGCATGTTTGTCGAGTTGTAACAGAACCTGACTTGAATCCCCTGTACTCGGGCTTGAAAGAAACGCCGTGTTATTGTGACACTTCTTGTTGGGGGTGACCGCAAGGGGACCACAAGTATGGCTGGAACCGAAATTCCAGCACTAACAGGGCAACGCTGAGGCGAGCACGGAGCCTGCAGTTAAAGCAAGGCAGCGTCTTAACAAGCGTCCATAACACGTGAGTCATTTTAGTTCCAGTAAAATCGCGGAGAAGGCTGACGATCTCATTTCTCCTTTAATGACCAAACGCAGCCTTGATGCCTCTCCACTGAGCTTACAGGAATAGCTCTTGATTAGCTTACCAGAAGATGAATGTTTATGTAGAGCCGGAGATCGAGAAGGAAGACTGAGACATCTAGTTTGATCATCGAGCATATGAGCAAAAAAAAAAAAAAAAAAAAACCTAACTAAAAGCAGGATAAATTTTGTAGCACAGTTGTAGTCTGAAAAAGGCAAAAGTGAGAGTGAACGAGGAACAGATTCTCCAGGCCCTAGCTGGAACAGCTTTTTGGATTCTCCATGGAAAATAAAATTCCAGGATTTGGACATGTGGGATTCTGAATGTACTACAGAGGATGGCAGAGTGCTGAGGTTCCTATCTCAGATAAAGCACAGCAAAACAACAGGGTAAAGTCACTGTGTTGGGGCTCACAAAAATTACTACTACTATTATAATTAGTATTACTACAACTACTATTACGACAACTACTACTACTACTAATAATAATAATAACATTAATAACAATACCCTAATATAGGGGGGACTAAACTCAAGAATAATAATCAATAGCGTGTTGTGTTTCCAGAAACACAGAAGACATTAGGCTACAGGAGACTTACCACAGTCTAGCATATAGAATTCACAGAATGTTTCCCAAAATTTTGTAGTATTAACATAATCTAAAATGAGAGACAATGTTACATTCTCTTCTATTATCTCCTTTGAAGGCTGATCTTTTATGATGCTTTTGAGAAACCCAGCCCAGATTATTAAAATTATTATCCACATTCACTGGAAAAAAAATGGTTTGGTAGCTGAAGCTTATTTCAAGCCATCCTCTACAAACACTCATCAAGGCATAAACCCATGTGTGTGCAGTCTAGAACAGAATCACCAACCTTCTGGCCTGTATAATCAGGCAGTCCCTGGTCCAAAGCCCTGCCCAGAAGATGAAAGCTCTCTCCAGCAGATTAGTCCATCAAATATCAAGAACCAGCAGCAAAGCCTCGAATATCCCCAATGAAGTAATGTTGGACCGTTATTGATCAGAGGCTGAGATGAAGAGCTCCTTTTACACAGTTGAGCTCTGAAGGGCAGCGGCCACATGAAGAGACCAATGAGCTAACGTGACTAACAGTAATAGAACCTTTCAAAAGGCACAAAAGTACAGTATGTTAAGAGAGAGTCTATAAACTGATAGCTATCAATTGAGCATAAGAATGAGTCACTACGTAGGGCTGTAGATGTAATGTAACCGAATCACTGAGCAGATCAATGCTAACAATGTTAAGCAGGATACATTAGCTCTGAGCTAACACTAAGAATGATCTAGTGCTTTGCGCTCCATGTCCTCCTGAGATGGTAGTGGTACCCATCCAGTCTAGAACTTCAACATTTTTTTCTTAACAATTTCAAAGTAAGCTATTGGTCATTGTTTTGAGAGCAAGACAGTTGTGAGCGTAAGACAGCACATTGTGAGCGTAAGACAGCGTATTGTGAGCAAATTCTTTATGCATAGCCTACACCTGCTTTTTCTCCAAATGTGACTCTACAACGAATCACTCTTACAAGCCGGTCCAAATCATCACCGTTTACACGTCACATCAAGACCAGTAGAAGGACAAAAAAACTCTCTCTCTCTTTATCTGGGGCAAAAAAAAGAAAGCCAGCAAGGGGTTGTGGATTGAAGGGTTTCTCTGGATCATGTCCAGGACAACATTAATGGTAGGCTAGGATGCCCTGATAGCGAGGTGATGTAATACAGAGACGGATCAGACACGTGTTCTCTAATTTCACCCACACTGATTCAACAGACGGGACAAGGCACTCTGCCAGAAACCTCCTGCCCTGAGATCTATAGCACTCATAAGACTTAAATAAAAGATGTGTGGAAGGACTCGATCAGTTCAATAGGATGTACCATAATATGGCTCTTATGGTTGTGTGTATGTATTTTGAATAGAATTGTAGTGAAGTACACAAAGAGTTTGTAGAGACACAGGATGTTTTGGGCAGAGGTCCTTCAGCAGAGGTTGTCTGAAAGGTCCTGTTTCTCTGGGAACTCTGTGTACTTCACTAGAATTATGAATATTTCTATATCCTACTACAGTACACTGCAGTTACTCACCTTGAGTCTTCTTTGGATTTATAAACACACACACACACACACACCCCACACACACACACACACACAAATGGTTCCTCACTGGTTCCTCGCAGCTGATGTAGGACCTCAGAGTGAATTTCTTCGTGTTTTTCTCTTTAGAGATAGGCTTTTAGGAGTCCTTGAACCACACTCAAAGTTTCAGTTCAGCTCCCTTTGAAACACAAGAGCACAAACAGAGAGAATTATGCTGGTTTGGAGGTTGCCTAGATAAACAAGGTCTGCATCGAATGTTGAGGAACCAGGACAATTTGATGGTAAGTGGGCTACTGGAACAACCATAGATGGACAAGGTTGGAGAACATGGAACTAATTGAACATTACTACAAGAGCAATCGCAACCTCATATGACATGAGGGAACTATGGATGAGGAGAAGACCTTCATCTACACTCACTGACAAGGAAATCAGTTATCCGTTCATTATCAAATGATGCCTCCTATCACAAATGAAGATGGATGAAGGGCAAATAACTACAAACAGACAGAAAATGAATCAGACTAATCCAGCTACTGTCAGTCACTTTAAAAGCCTGACGTAGTTGCTTAATTGCACCAGACAGAATGCTAGCAGAAACGAATGCAGAAATAAGCACAATCCCAACCGCCAGTTTAACCGAAACCGATGTTGCTGCAGTTGTCATGCCTGAGCCACAGGCCACCCCCGGTGGAAACAAAGGCTGGAAACCAAGATAAAGACAACCCAGATGTAAATCAGCAAACTGACACAGGTCCAGAAGGGTATAAAGATCAAAAGATGATGCCTGGTTATAGAAGAAATACAACTGAGGCGGTGACGCCCTTGAGTCTGCTAAACAAAGGTTGGCATCCAGACTGCAGAGATACAAGAAAGAAACAGGGGCTAAAACAGTGAACGTCTTCCCCACCAAAGAACCATGGCTGCACAAGGTTGGATAACATGGAAGTGAACGATCCAAAATATGCTCTTGGTTACAGCGCAACAAAACTGGATCCACCCAGAACTGAAACAGAGCACTATTAGAAGACATACAGTACAATGAATCAGGGCATAACACCAGGGCTCTGCGGTTAAGACATCTCAAAGCAGAGCTCCACAGTCTTACAGAGCAGGAACCAGTCAGCATTGCAACAGCAGATGTCCAGGAGCTAGTCAGAAACACAAAGAGCTCCTGGCCACACATGATCCATGCCTAATTGTTAAAAAAACTAGAAGCTCTGCATGGCCAGCTAGCAGAACAAATTAACCACCTGTTTAATACCGGCTCCCATCCGGGCTGGTTAACAGAAGACAGGACAATACTGGTCATGACGGACTCTACCACGGGCCAAACACCATCCAAATACAGACCGATAAGTTGCCTGTATACAGTCAATAAGATCATAAAGGCCTTTATCCAGAAATCCCTGCAACACTGGACTTTAAGTATAATCAGCTGGACTGGACAAGTGTGATTGACGTAGTAAAATAAGGAAAATGTGACAAGGACAAAGGCTATCTAACTAACACATGGCCAAATAACAGGGCAGCCGCAAACATCAGGGGATTTTCCAATCACAAGGGAACCATGAGGCAGAAGCAAGGGGGAGTCACTGCTGTCTGAGCCACTGCTGTCTATTGATGGAGCACCATGAGCATTCAGTAGTGGCTGACGTAAGACCATCTTACCAGTGTCTGGAAAAGGCAGGACCGAAGGAGAGCCCAGAGGCACTAATCACAGCAGCACAGGATCAAGCACTAAGCACCAGGCAATCACAGCAGCATCACACCAGACAGGACTGTGCATAGGAGTGTGAGATAATACAAGATGCTGGCAGAGAATGTATACAATGAGAGACACAACAATACAGGAATATATGCATATGCAAATGCTGGAAATCAAAATGGGAGGAGCCAGGGTGATCCATCACTCTTTGTGGTTCTGTGGCTCCTCCCCTGCAGCTCATTCCGACCTGAGATTGTGACAGTAACTATATATATATATATATATATATATATATATATATATATATATATATATATATATATATATATATATATATATATATATATACATATATATACACATATATATAAACACACACACACACAAATAGTTCAGTAAAATTGTACCCTAACAAATGTAAATACAAATGTCTTCTTTAATGTTCCTCAACTCTTCAGCAGTGCTTATTCTTAACTGTTAGATACAATAGAACATTTCAATAAGCAAAAGAGCACACATCACTTGTGACTGCAAGAACACGCCATGGACGCTAGGACCGTGTGTATGTGTGTACGTGTCCATCTGCAGGTGGCTACAGAAGAAGCCCTTCTGCTGTCCTTCCTCGTACCTCACCGGCTGCTCTCTCCACAGGCTGAAGAGAGACAGAACCACACACAGAGGGAGAGAGAGAATTCCAGAAAGCTTGCTGTGTCCACAGACATACGTTAAGGTCAAAAACAACATAAGTTGAGGTCAAACATACGTTGAGGTCAAAAGGAGACCAGACTCATCCCTTTCTAAAGGATGTGTTCTATCACTTGCTCTCTCTCTCTCTCTCTCTCTCTCTCTCTCTCTCTCTCTCTCTCTCTCTTCTCTCGCACACACACACCCACACCTCTTCTCATTCTTGCTAATGAGGAAGAGACTCAATTTCCGTTCATGCCGTTCTAAGCCAATGACCAGTAGGAGTGCAAATATGTTCACATCGTGGGGGGGGGGGTTTGACATTTAAGTAGTCGCCATCAGGGAAGTCCCTTTCATTCATGTACAGTTATCATTCAGCCGCTGGATCTCAACCGTGCCCTTTGCATTTCAAAAGAGGCAGACGGCATGTAGACCAAAGTGGATTACTAAATTACTGAAATTTCAGACCCTAGAGATGATGGCACCAAAGCAGTACTCTCTCAAACAAATAAAATGTGTCTGTGTAGTAGTTTATTTTACAGAAAGAGGTGACTGTGCTGAGACATGGAAGTGTTGTTTGGTCCTGCTGTAGGTTATTAAGTCTGGAAGATAATTTCCTTCAGAATACAATGATCCATTATAAGCTGCAATTTAATGACGATTGTTATCAGCATCGTGGCATTGAGTGGAGCTTCGAACAGCTGAGAAGAATCACCTTCAGGTATATGAGATGCTAAGGTTCCCCCGGCTTTCATCAGATACTTCCCCAAGCCTGCTTCACCGAACTCAGGTGTGCCAAAGTTCTCCACCCTGATGACCGAGCCCTCTTTACCCTCCAGATCACCGCACTCACTGATATCCAGGGAACACTGATAGTGGCACAGCATCTATGAGCAGTATGGATGTCAAGAGTGCCCTCATCAGGAGAACTGCATTTGGCTGGACACAAAGACATCTGAGAGAGGCCCGCAGTAAACAGGAAAAGGGCCCGTACACACTACTGAACACAAAGCATCCCAAATACAGCTGTCCAAGCATTATCAAGGATTGTGCATATGTGAAAATATCATTATCGCCTCAATGGTACGTGATATTATGAGCAACAGTACGGTTATGGGTTAAGGGTTACAGTTATGGGTTAACATAACGAACAAACAAATCACCCCATATGCAGCCATGTCTCCTGTCTATAATGTCTATATAGAGAAACAGCTTCAGTCTAGAAGTGCTGCCATCTGACTCTGGAATGAGCTTCCAGATAAGATTTAGGGCAGATTGGTTTTTGACTTCTTTTATATCACACCCCCAAACCCATTAATTAAAGAAGGGTGTTTCATTCCATTTCCTAGGACCTTAAAAATTGTAAATGACAGGGCATTGATATTAATAAAAAATGATTTTATTATTTTTTAATATCATCATGATATTGATGATATTAATAAAAAATACATAATTTCTCTTTTTATGGTTTAGTTTACCCATTTTTTTATATACTACTCCCTAATCATCTACTGGGATTAGGTTAACCTAATCAGCTGTGTTAAAGCAGGATTTGAAATAAAAAACGGACCAGCTGTAAAAACTGGAAAAACTTCTAAGCTTGTGCAAAGTCATGGCCTCTGATTCACCACGATGCCTCATGATATCAGTGCCCATGTATCATCTTAAAATGTACTAAAGGAACCAGCAGCTCTGCTCCTGGAAGAGCGCAGACACTCTCATTTGTCTGCATGGAATAGGTTTAATTTCTCCTGAATTGTACTCGTATCAAGTGTAGAGAAATTAAACTCCATTTTGGCTCTGATGACACTCGCTCAGAGTGCCATTTGGGCTCTGGGCCTATCAGTTTCACAATCGGGGCTTTATTCCCCTGGACTAACTGCAAGGACTTTAAGGGTGATTACAGAGGGATTGTCTTAAGTAACCACAGAGCGAGGAGGCACTGTAAGTTAAATCTTATCCTGGCAGGACACTCTTAACAAAGAGTAGTGTTGAGTTTCACTAAGAGTTACAGTAAAGCTAGTTAAGCATCAGGGTTGGGTTTAACGTAATATTTGGCCTTATTAGTCAGTGCCTTTAATAATGCTACTGAAGTGGTTATTTCAGGTTATTCAACCAAATATGTCAATTCTAACATCGGCCAGGAAAGCATATGCACCATTATACACAATACACAGTCTCCTCTACTTCAACCTCTCTCTTTTGTTCACTCCAATGAAACCCGTCAGTTACAGAGACACTTTCCGAGGTGACGAGACAGGTGTGGTGCGACAACCAGAGGCACAGCCCAGGCCAAAGTCCAAAGTGAGCCTAATGAAAGGGACCGCCGTAGGCATGCAGGTAGGCAGGATGAGGCAAGATCCTGGTCATCGGCGCATCCCACGACGTTCGTTCAAACAAGCCGGGCACGTCTCTCAGAAAACAGCGCCAGACAAACATGGCCGCTGGCTTTCTGGGGAGCCACCGGGGAGATTCCCCATCAGACAGACAGAGAGACACGGGTGGGGGGATTGAGTTCCCCTGGGCTCTTCCACATTAAGGGAGGAGGGGAGGGCCGTCAACTGGGGTGAAAGGATGAAGAGATGAAGGGGTGAAGGGATGAAGGGGTGAAGGGGTGAAGGGATGAAGGGGTGAAGGGATGAAGGGGTCAAGGGATGAAGGGGTCATGGGATGAAGGGGTCATGGGATGAAGGGGCGGCCCGATCCACCACAACAACGCATCCCACACCATGTGGATCAGCCATATTCCAGACACACAAAAGCTGGAACGGCCCATAGGCTCTTGCCAACGTGGACGTATAGTACGTGTGGTCATGTGACGGAGGACTGGATACCAGCATGAAAGGAGTTCGAGGACAACTTAAACAAGAACATCCCATGTGTATGGTGAAAGGGGGCCATTTGATTGGCCGGTAGCCTTCACATGCAAAACTGAATTCTACACGTTATGTGGTATGTTCAGTGTTTTCTGTGGTGTCAAAATGATTAACAACACGAAAAAACAGATGATGCAAATGTAATACAATACATGCAAACAGCGAATACGTGTTTGGTTACACATGCAGGTACTATTCACAAAGGTAGAACAATTATATTACAGTAAACAGTATCATGTGTACAATCTAATCATAGTATATTTTATTTTATATTTTAAATGTAATTATTCTAGAGAGGGGAAAAAATCTTTTCTCTTACAAAGAAGTGCTTGCCCACTATATTCCCCAATGCACCTGAATTGGATACAAAGCCACATCCTACTACATCGTTCAGTCTGGAAATGTCAACTAAATTCAAACCTACTGTTAACCTGTGCTAAGATTTCGGAAATAGCGAGTATTTGTCCTGAAACACCCCGTGTGCTAGAGCCCAGACGTCTCGGTTTCGTTTTGGATGACAGCTTATACTAGTGCTTAGCTATTGAAAATCGAAGAACTCTGGAGTTGTTGATGCACTTTGGTCATTAGTCTACCAGAGCAGCGTCTCGTCTGACCATATGGGCTCGCCGCGTCCTTGTTCGTACAGATAGGTGTGGGAATATGGGCCAAAGCGGAACCAAGTAGCATCGCTGGACCGTAAAGCCAAATAACAGACTGTACATTTTAGTGACTTCAACCGCGATTACTTCAGGTTTGTGTTCTTTAAATGAAAAAGATATATTCAGCTACCGCATTCATTAACTTCTCATTTCAGCAATGTAAACTCAATGTGCACCAGAGAAACAGCCTTAATGTAACAAAGGCGATGAATAACGCATCCGTCCGCCGTGTACAAACGCAGCTGACACGCGGTGACATTTACATCATTCCGTTAATATCCTCCGTTGTTGAGCCCAATCCCGCCGTGAAGAGCGTCTGCCGTTATGTAACGTTATTGATGATTTCATCTCGCTGCAAACAATACCGGGATCGGCGGATCCAGCCCGACGGTGTTCCGTGTAAAGATGTCATACGTACCTGGACCTGGACCACACAATACACGTCCCCACGGGTATATGGAGCTCTGTCCATAGGCACACGCTCTATATTCTCTTATTTTGTTAAACGTAATAATGTCCAACTGGCCTCCATTTTACATTATACGCGAAGATTATGATACTGGTACTTCATTGTGGGTCCAGATGCTGAGGCTCGCAAAAACCGGAATTCGACGAATCCAACACGCGCCGCTACTGTAAACTGTAAATGATGTTTAATTCAGAAAATGATGGATTTGAAATCTACAGTGTTCAGTGGCCAGTAGTAAAAATTGCAGTCAACAAAAATGAGCTTTTAACTCATGCTGAGTCCCAATGAAACCGGTAATCTTTTCACACACTTCATACTGGCGATGTTTCAAGCTTGCGGTGCTCTTGCCTGCACCCTTGACTACAATTTTACATTTCACTAAAAGGCAGCACATTGTGCCCGTAGCCTAGTCTACTTCTGGCCAAAGCATGTTTGACGCATGGTTCGGGTCAAAAGAGTCCCCACGATGCAGGACTCTCCGAACTTCACTGTCTGCAGTCCTGCGGGCCGCTGACTCGCAGTACAATAAAAAAAAAATCATGTGTTGCACTAAGGAAGCAATAACGACAAACGAGACTTAAGATCTATACCTGAAAGCGTGGCTGTTCGCTCGCCATTTACTCTTCGAAGGGACGGGCTCGCAATTAGGTCAACCCGAAGTCCAAAGAAGCAGCTTTCGCTGACGGTCGGACATGTCTCCCACCCCGTCCTTTATTGGCACGGGTCTGCAATCTCCCTCAGCTGGCTCGCGCTACTCGCGCGCTGCTGCGATCGGCGAGGCACAAGCGCCGCGCGCCACACCAGCCCGCACGAGACCGAGGAACCCACGCCCCCTCGCACGAGCTGTCAGTGCAGTGCTGACTGTGAGCGCCGTGTCCCTTCGAGCGGTACCCAGCTGGCCTTTGTTCTACAGCCCCGCCGCGGACCAAGTTTTCTAGGCTTTCTTATCTACGTTCGTTTAACACTGACACGTCGGTGTTCGTCTGGGCTTGGCCGTGTTATTTGCTGCCACCGACTGTAACAAGAACTGAATCATATGGTCTGTCTGTGTAATCAAAACCACCCCAGTTCCTGTCAGTCAAAAAAGAATTTCCCTTTATCCTTAATAAGCAAATTAGCCATGTACCAAAGAATATTAATCGCAGTCAAAGAAAGGTCATTCCATTTCAGTGGGATACCTTTGGTAACTGCCAAATTTAAAGTGGTCAACTATTTTTAGACAGTTACACAGCCTATTTCTATGGCGAAGGCCCTTTAGAGTCCGTCCCTAGTGTGCCAACCATTTTGTTGATCCCCAAATGATTTCCAGTGAACGCCAAAAGACATAATGAACACCTCTGAGACAAGTTATTTCTGTTGTCAATGGCTCGTACGGGTGGTGTTTTTCCATCTGAATTCCCATGAGTCCATTCCTGAGTGTCAAAGGCAGGAGAGCTGGGCCCCTCGTGACAGTTAATATGCTGTGTGAAGGCAGCGGTGGTCTCCAACCTGCCAGGGTTTCTCTTCCAAACTGTTCCCAGCAGGTGTAACTGCTGCCTCCAGCCTCGTGGAGGGAAAGGCACAACCTGTCCTCCAGCAGCCTGCCGTCACCCGGCACACGATGGGCGCCTTATGCAACCAGCAACTCTCCTCCACCTCTATCTTGTCAGTGCTATGGCACAGTCCACAGTTATATAACAGAATTAGATTTGTCTGATGCTGTCTGCTGAACGTGCGAGGGGGACTCCGCTATCGACAGACAGTCATCAGGAGTGACGAATGCTCGCCGAGGGCAGACCAAGGGAGGGAGGGTGAGTCGAAGACAGACACTAAAGAAGACTAAAAGACAGCTATCAGGGTCTGTGTTGTGTGAGGGGAAAGTGGAGCTCCACAGAGCAGGGGGAACCCTGGGTACTGGAGCCACGGGCGTTTGCTGACAGAGGAAGAGTGATATTTAATCTGCAGAGGGGGGGAGAGGACAATGCGCTACCATCTGCATTACTCATGTTGGGGATAAGTGGACAGACACCAGCACGTGTTTTACCGGCACTGACAAGACGTCTGTCTGAGTTTAGATCAATTGGAGTTCATCTGAGTTAACTGGAGTTAAATGAAGATGAAATTACTCGCAGATGTTCATGAAATCAAATGAATTGGGCACATTTTTTTATACATACCGGTAATTTAGACAGTGTGCCCAAGTCACAGGGAAGCTCTTTATTGTTGTGGAAACATGAATAATTCCTGGTTTCCTTATAATTAGAATAAAAATATTAATGTAGTCAGTTTTAGCTCATCACTCTCACTTTAAGGGCCATATGACTCAAAGGGCCCTTAAAGGACAGCCATCTGCAAAGTCATAGATCCCTTTCTGCACCATCTCCACTATGACGTGCAGTATGAATGATTCAACCCACCTCATTCTCCCCAGAACATCATCTTCACCACCACAAACTGCATGTTCTCCTGAAGTATGTGCAACACACACACACTCTCTATACAGATCAAACCTTCTCTAACCAGGTTTTCCGCATAAAGGAAACCCAATTCAAGACAAATTCAACCATTTATTAATGTGTGTGAGGTTTTGCAAAGTACCAATAAGGATATATAATTCTATAGAAAACCAACAATTCAACAATTACTTCAAACTGAACAATTCACTTCCTTCACAAAACACGAAAGCAGCTTTCATTTTCGTCAATATATTTGGCATATATATAAAAACATATCAGACATTTAATTTGTGCAAATATAAAATACAGAGCTTCAAACCGCACACACACTATTGTCTTATGAGGCTGTGTTTTAGTATCCTACATGCAATTACTTGTACAGAGAATGATTACATGAACAAAGACTGTCCTCAGCATGAAAACAACTGTGTAGTACATCCATATTCCATAGCTTCCTTTTGATTATAATTGTTTTTTGCTCTTTTATAAGTGTCTTTCTTAGAATAGACTTCTATGAGGATTTTGTATGCAAATCAGATGCACTAAAGGGATAGAGAATTCAAGATTGTGACTAGTGCAGACATTCTTTCAAAGCGATCCTGCCTGAAAATTTCAGCTAAGCCTCTCCTGAAGTTTACACCAGTGGATTCTCCACCAAAAGCCCAGAACCTGTTCCATATTGTAAAGCGTGAGACGAAGGTATAGGGCTAATCAAAAATTAGTGTATGATTGGTTTAGAGATGGACACCTGTTCTCAAAATTACTGTCCTCAAAAAAAATCTGGACTCAGATAGCTGGAAGCCTGCAGTTCAGAGTGGTGTGCCATTTCAGTGTCTAGTTGAAGTCCCGGTCCGGGAGGATGAGAGGAGCCACCAGCGTCCAGAGGTAGACGGCCAAGGCCAGCCAGCTGGAGCTGATCTTCACCCACACCGCAGGCATGGTGCTCTGCATCGCCTGGTAGTCCGAGTTTGGCCTTTTGGAGGTTGGAACAGACACAGAGAAATAGAGACAAAAGGAGAGGGAGTTACATATAGCAGACCAACCTGAACCAAGGAGACCAGTGCGTTTAAAGACCAGACCAGACCAACACTGACGACCACATTCTAATGACTGAATATTTGGGGGGTTTCTAATGTATAAACAAGCTAAGTGAAGTCTCAATGTGACTAGATACTCACTGGTACCAGTTGGTGAGGGTCATCATGATGTAGAGAGAAGCCAGGAGGAGACAGAAGTGGAAGAAGGAGTAGCTGTAGGTGACTCCGTCCTCTTCGTTGTCCACGGCGCGCCTGGCCCCGTCCTCCACGGACACCTCGGCGTCCGCCGCCAGACTCTGGACCTCCTCCGTCTGCATCAGTCGGTTCACCTGAGAGTTGTTGGACGATCGGATGCTGCAAGACACGACCCGGGGGCAGGGGCAAACGGGGCAAACAGGCTGTGGGTGAGCAGGGAAGGCTGAGGGGCAGAAAACCGGGTCGGCGCCATGGCCAAACATCGATCGAAAAGCAGTCTCGTTGGGAAGGTACGATCAATAAGACAATAAATATTTTTGGCCAAAATAAAATTATTGGGCTATTTTCAAAAAGTGAAAATCCAATAAATCCATAGGAAGTTGGGTGTATTTCCATCATATATATTGCAATACTGCAGACTCGTAATTCAGTCCAGTTTTGTATTTCAGTAATAAAAATATAATTATTCCAAATAATAACAAAATTATTATACTTGAACCAAATCGATTTGTGGCGGACCTCACGGAGATGTCGCAATGCACTAAATCGTATCGGTGTGACATTTACATTCCAGCTAACCAGGGTGCCGCGTTCCTGTAGGGTCACGACCTGCGCAGAGTTCCACCTTCGGCAGGGGGAGGAGCTAAACCCGCTGACGCGCCACACGCTTTCATGATCGCTGCTGGAGGCGGCTGGCCGGGGCCTCACTCACCTGGCGTACAACGTGCAGAAGAGGAAGATGACCAGTCCCACAATGCCCTGGGCGTCCCACCACTGCACCTGGCCGGGGGGCACGGTGGGGGTGGGGGCAGTGGAAGTGGAGGGGTTGTTGGTGACCAGCTGCAGCAGGCTGGGGTTACACTTACGGTCTGAGGGCGAAGAAGGCAGAAGAGAGCTGTGTGAAATACAAAACCTCAATCTGCAGGAACTGAACAAAGGGAACTCTATTTTCACTCCACAGGCAAAATACAGCATGATGCCTTCATATGCCTGTACCTTCTACTGCTAGAACAACTTGTACAAATCTAAACAAGCCCTAGTCTAAATGAGAGGCTTCTTAACCCTCGCCAGTGGCTCCAAGACAGCTCTGACCCTAGCAACCGTTACTGTCTGCTTAGTAACAGATGCAGTTTTCAGGGAGAGGATGTGCTTTGCTTTTCAGGGCAAAAGAATGTTATTTATCTTTAACATTGCTTTCATTTCATGCTCTAAAAGAGGAGAAAAATGGACTCTTGAGTTTGAAACAAAATGGCACTCCAGAACTCCAGCAAAATCAGAGCATATCAGAGCCCTTAGAAGGTAGCAGTTCAAAGTGGTGCCAAGATGAGGTGACCAACTTTTATACTGACGTTCGACAGTCATTGTTAACTCGAACAGGACAGTTAATCTTCCCAGTAATGCAAGGTACATATGTAAGGCACAGACAGAGCACACAGTACAGCAACAAACCAGTGTGGCCACTGGGAAATCTGTGCTCCAGTTGAGACTTACTGGGGTTGTTGGACATGGCAGACCAGGTCAGGTACATGGTGTACAGAGAGATGAGGGAGGACTGCAACAGGCCAGAGCTGGGCTGGACTTCCTGTGGTACACATGTACACACACGCACAGGCACACGCACACACACATACATGCACACACATGGGCACAGGCACATACACACACACACGCACACACATGGGCACAGGCACATACACACACACACGCACACACATGGGCACAGGCACATACACACACACATACATGCACACACATGGGCACAGGCACATACACACACACATGCACACACATGGGCACAGGCACATACACACACACACACACACATACATGCACACACATGGGCACAGGCACATACACACACACACACACACATACATGCACACACATGGGCACAGGCACATACACACACACACACACACACATACATGCACACACATGGGCACAGGCACATACACACACACACACACATACATGCACACACATGGGCACAGGCACATACACACACATACAAACACACACATAGATGCACACACATGGGCACAGGCACATACACACACACACACATATATGGGTACAGGCACATACAAACACACACATACAAGGGCACACACACAGGCACATATGAACACACACAGATACACGCACGCACAAGGACACACGCAAACATGCACATACGGACATGGTGATACACAGATACACACAGACACGGGCACACACACAGGTGCACACACACCAAGATGTGCATGCGCATACAAACACGCACACGAAGATGAAGCCAACAAAGGATACAAATTAATTTCAATGGACTATCACAGCTGCCATTTACTGACTTAAGCTTAATGTATTTTTCAAAAACATAGTCTAATGATCCAAAAACCTCATCTAAAAACCTGATCTAAGTGCTTTAATTTGGACTGCAATGAGAGAAACGAGAGAGAGAGAGAGAGAGAGAGAGAGAGAGAGAGAGAGAGAGAGAGAGAGAGAGAGAGAGAGAGAGAGAGAGAGAGAGAGAGAGAGAGAGAGAGAGAGAGAGAGAGAGAGAGAGAGAGAGAGAGAGAGAGAGAGAGAAGGAAACCAACTCCTACCTGTACTTTAGGGAGAATGGAGACGACAGACACTATGATGCAGAAGATGAAGTTGAGGCTGATGAAGACCTTGTGCTCGGTGCAATCGTCCGGCTGCGTGTAGAACACGTAGAAGAGAACCATCGCAGCAAAGGCACACGCGTACTGCACCACAGTGAAGCTCAGCAGAGCTGCATCACACACACACACACCCACCTTAATGAAGCTCAACAGAAGTGGGAAAAAATTACTGTTTACACACTTAGCAGCACTGTTTCAACTGAGCTTTACCAAACAGGCACTTTCTCATCCCTCAACACTGAATAACAGTCAACACCCCAAACTCCACAGACAATCCACTTCTCTTTAGACTGCAACAAAAAACTCCACTTCCCCCTGAGGGTCAAGGGTCATGGGCCTGAAGGTGAGCGCCAGTGAGCGGTCCATACCTGCATACCAGCACTTGCTGTTCCCCTCCTCTGCATTCTCCACCCATTTCTGGTTCCAGGTGTGAGCAAAATCCACCAGCAAGATCAGCTGGATGAGAATGAAGACAAACGATCCCACCACACCAAAGTAGTACCACACTGTCACGAGAACAACACACAAGCAGAATGCATAATGCCACGGTGGCCTTTTTAACAAAAGTAATGAATAAAAGTAAAAAGAATGTGTTTGTTTTCAAACATACACCTTTAGCTAAGATTATCTAAGATTATGATTATTTTAGGATTATTTACTTATCACAAACCGTAATCTTAGATAATCTTAAGTGACACACCCGCATGCATGCATACATGCGTCTGGGTTTAGTTCTACAGCCACATGGACAAATCACATATATTTACCATGTCCAAACTTTTTAACAAAAGTAATGAATAAAAGTAAAAAGAATGTGCTTGTATGCAAACATACACCTTTAGCTAATGATAATGTGCAGAAAGCTCATCTAATCTGATCGGGTGAGGTAGAGAAATTAAATCCAATTTGCACTGTAGTCTGCATGTCACCTGACTACACCAAGCAAAACAGCAGGGCGCCTGAAGCATTTCTGCAAACCCAATTAAACACTGAATTAATTGTAAAAGCATGAAGATATACCTGTGTTAAATGTCCCATCTGGAATGAAGAAAGCTCCCACGGTAATACCAATCAGTATCAGGAACTTGAAGAACCAGAATCTGGAGGACACAAAAAAATAGGTGATGACCGCATCATCCACAATATTTCCCAATGAATTGACAGGCCATGTGACAGCATGAATTTCCCATAGACCAAACAAGAACAAATGTCCACTAGAGGGCAGCAGTGTCACTCAAATCGCAAGCTTGTAACAGGCACAGTAAAATCAGTTTAACTAATGAAAACTCTCACCCCAAACTAGTATATTGTGTTATACTAGTGCAAAACAAACTACATCTGAGCAACTTTCTTGTATCACACAAGTTTGGTGGACAACAGCAATGATGATGATGATGATTATGACCATACCCGTTCTGAATGGCGGCCCGTGGGTCCTTGCTACTTCGCACTCGGATCATGATGATGGAGAAGAGGAAGAAGAAGCATGTCATAGCAAAGCACATCCTGTACACAGACTTGTAGCCCACGATGATCTCACAGTTGACCTTGCCCTCAAAGCCAGGTATGGGCGTGCCCCCTTGACAAAATCCAGGAATCTACAGAAGACCAATGGTGAAAGGCATTAAAGAAAGGTTTAAAAGTTTAAAAGGTTGTATCCATACTTTTGTTTGAATACACAAATGTCTATTTTTCCAGTCAAAAATCTTTGAACAGACATTTATCAACATTAGAATGTAAAAGACTCCCTCCAGAGAAAATCACATTTTTATTATTGTTAACACGATTTTTATATGCTAGAAGACCAATCATAAGTGAATTAAGCAGTCAATGTCATGGTCGAGCATTTTAAACAGGCAGGGTTTCATATGTCATAAACCTAAGGAACCAATCCAGTCAGCTGACAGTGAGGGGTGTACCATTAGCCAGGTGTAGTGTTGTATTTTGCAAGCTAAGGTTCACTATCTAATCTGAGAGAAATGGGTGCAGTTTATTTTAAACAATCCACCTCTCTCTGCCAGAAACTCTGGTTTGAGGTAGCCATTTTCCAGTATATTCATTCTTCTTGTGTTTTATCCATTGACTATGCACAACACATTTGCAGTGTGCTAGATAATGACAGAGGATGTTAGCCTGCCAAATTACACAATGATTCGTGTCAAACGCTCATAAAACGTACATAGCTTAGGGATGCAAGATAGTCAGTGAGACTTTTTTTTTTATATAGAACCTTCAAAGAACACATCTCAGTCATGACTACTTTACAAAGGGCTTACAAATACGTTATGGAAAACACTCCTTAAAACAGTCTGAATGCTGAATTGGTATATTCATTCTGATCATTCAAACAGAAAACAAATGCTTTCTTGGGAACTTTGATCCGTGGGTACATGACCATCAGGATAATGTTAGTGCACATGCTGTGGCACACAATGAGGGACAGTGTGGTATCCTTTTAGCTCTGGATCATACTAGTTATTGTAAGAGAATTTGTCATTTGCTCTTTGGATATTAGTTATGTTAAACCGAACACAGGGAAAACTGGCCATTTGGACAGAATGTGCTAGGTTTTGTCATTATCTTACAACTGGTAGTTTTAGCAACAAATCATGTGTTTGTGTAATATACATTCGTGAAACATTGTGCGATATATCATTCTTACGGGGTCCCACAATGGGATTATGATTATATGTGCACATATAAATAAAATTTAAAACCGTACAGTGGCTGTACAGGGTATTCTAGGGCCATCAAAGCTTAACAGTCATGAACTACGTGCCTTTCTCCAGAGACGTACTGTGATGTTCAAAATGTTTCTTCCTAATGTCACCCCCAGATGTTTATCTTTAAAAGGTAGCCAACATGTTCGGGGTGGATATCAGGACCAAGATTGTCCAACATCAGCACCATGTTATTAGGTGTTCTTCCCTTTTTCTGAGCTGCTTTCCAGTTCAAACATGTATAACTGAATAACTACAATAATATCCACTTGCCAGCAGCATACAGCAACTAGCAAGAACTATTGATGAGAAGAGTTGAAGGCGAACAGGTAAGCAGGAACTATAGCCTACGCGAGTGATGGAGGTGTAGGTGGAGATCGAGTCTGGGATTGTTTACATATTCACAGATCACAATTTAACTGTTTATGAGAAACTTCTTAAAGGAACACAACTGGATGCGTTTTGTTGAGACCCAAATACAGACGCTATGGAACCACACTTGCGCATTCTGCAGTACACCAGCAGGGCCCAGTCATTGTAGGTGTAGGCTTGGTCTGTGATCACCTTCTGCAGCTGCGTCTCCATACCAGGGAGGATCATGATGACCGACACCACGGTGCCAAGCAGCAGAAAGAAGGAGAAGGCCAGCCGAGAGACGGTGGAGTTGAAGGTTGAAGGGCAACAGCTTGACAACACGCACGGTGCAGAGCCACACAGACACGACGCCTACAGGAGACACATCAGCGGTGCAATCACAACACGTAGTACGGCATTGTATTGGATTATTTTATACTAATTAGACCTCTATAACCGTGAGGGGGAAATACTATCATTCTTATAAGAAAAGCCAAATTATTGATTAATGAATGCAGCCGTGTCGTGTAGGTTAAATCTCAGCCACTTTCAGATACAGTAGCCAAATCACTAACTAAACGTGACGCCTTTCACGAAACCGGAAAAACCGGAGTTAAAACTGCGAACAACCGAAACTTTCTTAACACTTTCGAAAAGTCCGACGTAAACGAGTTCTAGACATATTATTCAAAGTCTCTTACAATCCTTACATCACACAATAAAATAACTTTACAATTAGTTTTTAAGTACTTACGCAGCTCGCAAGAGAGCACAAAGCCATACAAGCACCCATGTTTACGTTGTTACACTCGAACTACAACATAACACGGAAGTTACCGCTTCCCAACCAGATGATACAAATGATACAAAACTCACCCAGCCGATATCGATTGGTTAAACGTGCTAAACGCGTTACTGATGGACCAATCAGAATGTGAAGTATTCAACCAACGTAAAGGGAATGTGTTGTAAGATTTTTTAGTTTTTTTGTATGTGAAAGTCTCAAAAGATTTCTCGTTAATGAAAGCGTGCTTTCTAAAAAAACATATAGGCAAATTTCCGGCTTAAGAAGTGAAAATATATTTCATTACTTTGCTAAGATTAATAACTTAAAGGTTCTTTTAATTTGCCAAAAATAGTTTTCACTGTTTGTTATAACTGGATACATACGTATTAAGCACAATGTGCGTATAAACGCATTAACTCAGAACAATTTATTGTCATAAACAAAAGTTTCAGCAGCCCTCTTTCATTAAAGCTAGGGCTGCCCACCGCTCTGGGCACGTGTGATCCACAGCCCCCTAGAAATCACTAGTGTGTGTGTGTGTGTGTGTGTGTGTTCTAACTGCACAGATGGGTTAAAGTAGTAGTTTGGAGCCAAAGCCAAAGTTTTGCACTGCTAAAACGCATACCACAATAAGCTATTTAATGCCTTGAAAGAGAAAAGGAGTGCAAAAAAGATTATGAAACAGGAACAGCTGGTGCAGGTGTAAACCTTGGGCCAGAGGAATTGAAAAATAAACCTTCAATAGCATTCATTAATGATTTTCTACCATTTTGTCACCATATCAGTAATGCCAGGTCTGTATAGATAAATAAATGTCACTAAATGTAAACAGAAAATTCATTTTTCTCCCCATTGAACTTCTTGAAATCTTGAAGTCTAAATCTACGGATTGTGAAAGAGACAGCACACAAGTGATATTACCTGTAGCTTTGCAAACATCAAAGTCAGTGCAAAGATTTGCTAAGAGCAGAATGTGTCTGCAGGTATTATCCCGGGAAGTGGCTGAGAGGAAGCTGGGAGTGGGGCTGTCACACCTGTCGCTTCTCTGCTGGAGGATGTAGCACCGGAAGTTAGACAGATGTCCTAAATAGCAGAGACAAGGTCAAAATCTCAGTTGGGGTGCGTTATTCCATCTGGCTGCACACACGAAATGCCATGTAAGAAATACATTTAGAAATGACTAGTATGCTTTAGCATTTCCACAACATGGCGACTGTAAATGGGGAGTGGGGGTGGAGAGTTTGGCTGGGGTAGCACACCAACTGGGCCCCCCACAATTCCAGTGGGGCATCTAGAATTCACCAACGGATCCAATACCGGAAAAATCCCCAATCATCAAGTGGTCAGCCTTGCGGATGAAATCTAACTACTCCTCCAACGATTCAGTCATAAATTTATCTGTGTTGAATATGATCAAGCCAGAAGCCTACAAAACTCAACACACAAAACACACCACACCCGCCAAAAAAAAAGAAAACAGCCAAGGAGAACGGAATATAAAATGACATTTTAACCACACCAATAAGGTTTAAGGCTAACGTTTTATCGTATTTTACTTAACAGTGCCCGTCACCAGCCAGACTGAACAGTAATTGCAGTAGTAACACTTAGTTTTTTTCCAATTCCTGAAACATAATTTTGCAAAGTAGTGTGGTCTTATCAAAATACTAAACAATTCACAAAACCACACACCCAAACTGCAAAATACCTCCTATAGCCTGCCAAATAAAGCACTGCAACCAAAACTGCGTATAGCATTGTCAAAATGAAACTTTTGCACCAAGTGGCCCACACGACATGCATATTACCAGATTTGTGTCTAACCAATTACACACTGTTGGGCCTAATGTAAAGTACTCTCATCTCTAGTATGCTGGCCATAATACCAAAATAGTTCAACCTGTAGACAATTCTTCAGATTGTCCACATGCACAGAAATATTTGCAGATACACACATGCTGTTGAAACAGTTTAATTCCGAAACAGTTTAATGATCTTCCATTTCCAATACTCCCTGAAAACAAAGAACAAAAAGTCAATAATGTTATCCAGTACACTGGAAAACATGTGTGTAGTGTACTGCAGTCAATGTACTTACATCCACATATACACGTCTGAGCTTCTTTGAGGATTTTTTAAATAAAGTTGGCACTTTATAAAGTTTCAGTCCGATTTGGTTTTGCTTGAGAATGTGAGCCAGTGTGGACAGACTGACTCGTTGAATGTTGTTGAATATCATGTTGTCTTAGATGATGTAGCTTTGAATCTCACGTAATCTTATTTCATTTTGTTTCCAAAACCAATTACAATGGCAGCTTCCTGTACCCCGGTGAACATTCAACCCCTTCCTCCACCATGGTTGCATCTCAGTCCTTTAGGAAAAAAAATATATGCCATTCATGAAGTAAACAGGTGTCACCCAACTGATACATTATGACATGAGGTATACTACATTGCGTGAAAGACATTTGGTTACATACCTGTGCTCCAGTCTAAATGTCTGGACGGCTCAAGTTGGGCTGCACCTGTCCAGCCTCTTGCACTGTCAGCCCATGGTTGATGACATGATCAGCTAAGGTTGCTCTGATTTCATTTGAAGGTTGTTATCTTCTTTGGCCATAAACTCCTCTACGAGCTCTACCTCTACCCCTACCTCTCACCTGCCCTCTTCCTCTTCCTCTTCCTCTCTCTGTAACGTCTTCCATTATTGTTGTAAGAGAAAAAGGTGCTTACCCATGGTTTTCTTTATAGTGCTCCTGATTAACAGCTGTGTTAACAATTAAGCATTCAGATGTTTGGCCAGGTGGAACATATTTTGGCCAATTAGCTCATGTATTTTCATTTTGAATGATAGTGATTTGAACTTACAAACATGTGACTTTATGTCCGGTTGTTGTGTCTTATGCAGAGAACCGTGTTCAGTTCATTTAAAAAGTGTCATTTTGAAAAGCAAAATGTGTGTCAAGCAGAAAATGTGTTTTGACTTTTGAATACTTGAGAGGAGGTTTTGCTCTTTGTGTGTCAATTACAATAATTGTGCTATGGATGTAATTTTAGTGTTAGCAACTGGAAAAAAACTGTAATATAGTGCCTTTCTCAGTACCCAAAGACACTTTACAATCAACACACTGCACACAGTGTTTTTATACCTAGTCGACACACCGCTGAGAAGCAGCACAACATTTTTAACATATTATGCTTTACACACCAGGGGGGTATTCCACAAAGCGGGGTTAACAAACTCTAAACTTAACCTTGAACTCTGAGTTGTCTTACCCCAATCTGACATACTCAGAGTTTTCGGTTCCAAAACGGCTGATCGGAGTTAAAGTAATCAGGGTCGCTCAACTTTGAGTAGGTTGACCCAGACAGAAGCGCGTTCACGCATAACTATGTTCTAATGGTGCTGTAATAGGTAGCATATGTAGGCCGGGGAGTAGCAGTTAATTCTGGGCCCTGTACACTCTTAATGTCAGTGGGCCTCTATAAATGCCAGAAAATGAGGCACATGAGCAAAATGAGCCCCTCTCCCTACTCAGGCACTGGGTAGCCAGGTCCACTTTCCCCCCACTACCACACCCATGTATGTAGGTTCCATCAATGCAGCCAATCACTCTAGGAAATCCTTAAATTGTAAATGGAATTAAGTTCGTTATATATTGCTTCTCCTTTGCTTAATTGCTTTATTGTCCGTGTGAATTAAAGACAAACCAACGATGCTGTGGAATTCCTCCGTGAGTTCTGAGTTAACTTACCCGGTTTTCTCGCTTAACCCGCTTTGTGGAATACCCCCCAGCTCGTGCAAAAGCAGACACAACTGTTGGGAAGGCAGTGCTGCTTTTGAGACAGAAATGTAATTGGTTGACAGTGAGTGGGCGGAGATTGGCGTGATTGGTTAACGAGCATACAAGCAGATGTTTTAAAATACAGCAAGTTCACCTTTCATGACTGTATACGCAGTGCACTAGTATATACAAGTACGCACAGTTTGATTGCGAATAAATGAAGTCTAAAAGTAGTTTTCATGTACAACAAACCAAAGTTTCACAGTATACAGTACAGAAGGTGCAGCTTTAGATACTAACTAGCTTGAGAGTTAATTTTTCATGAAACTACAATAATATTAAAAGGGATGATTAAAGCTATTCAATGCATATTGAACGAACTGCAATGAGTCCGAGTATACCCCTTAAGAGCATTGACTTAAGTAATGTGTGTGTGTGTGTGTGTGTGTGTGTGTGTGTGTGTGTGTGTGTGTGAGAGAGAGAGAGAGAGAGAGAGAGAGAGAGAGAGAGAGAGAGAGAGAGAGAGAGAGAGAGTAGCAACAAGTAATAAAGCAAATCACTCCCTTCGTATATTGTTTTTGCACTAGTTGTGCCACTGGTGCCTTCAGGCTGAATTCTGCAACCTGTAGCTTTATTATTATTTTATTACGTGTGAGAATAACTGACATTATGTGGAAAATCTGCGTCACTCCAGCACAGTAATCTTTGTACCCAATAAGTCTTATCAGTTATTGAAGGACTGACCTGTTTGAAATGTGTGAAAGAAGCCTTTTAAACAATAAACAGTAGCCTACCCTTAAACAATACACTTCTTGTTTAATGAAAGGAAATACACGAAAAGAAACTGCTAGCATTAAACGCTTGCTAATGTTAACTTCAACTGTTGCCCTTGCAATAACATAAAGAAGAATGTCGTAATGAAACGGCTGTAAAAACACGTTTCCTGGGTTATGGTGTCCCCCCCGCACGGAGATCTTGGTACGGTCTTTCACTTATATCCGACAGGCAGGCTCAACCAGAGCCACCGGGAATTAGAGTCCAAGCGAAAATGCATTAATATCCGCATATTTAAGAACGTGTGAATCTCAGTCTTTTGTCTCTTAGTAAACATGATAACTGAATAAAAGGCAAAACAAATAGCTCGGATTTGAATTTTTCTTCGTGCGCTGTAGGCTACCCATTTGGTAAGTGCACATCTAAATCTATACGGAATTTTATGATGATATATCACTGATATGTGTTCGAGTTTCATATTATTTTTGATGCAGCATTTATAAGAGTTTATTGTTAGAAGACTGAAATACATGAACTGTTACTAACACATGCACGTGTTTGGTCACGTCGCACTAAACATGTACGATATGGTTTACGTTTTGTTAGTTTCTCCTGCGTAATTGAGACATTTGTGAGATGTGTAACGAAACATCGCCATTGAAACACTATTGAACTATTAGTTTTCCTATTCAAAGGCTTTTGTCAAACCACAAACAGCTTAAGTGGCTTCCAATTATCTGAAAACAGTCACCTGATGCACGGCAGGTGGGAAATACATAAACAATGATACTTGTTTGGGGTTTTAATGGGTGTGTGTCGGCTATGTTTACACTGATAGTTTATTGTTTAGGACATGGACACACACGCTGAACTGAATAAGTGTGATTGGAGAAAAACCTCTAACCGCTTTATCTGGAGTCTGGTCGCAGCGAAAATACTGAGAGACCTTTGAACGTGTGTATTTGTTACATATACGTGGAGTAGATGGTATTTTGCCCTTAGACCAAGTCCGTATCAGGTCAATCCATATGGTATCACAACTGTCTAAACTGGATTCACTTGTTGTCCTCTAATGTCAGGAGACCGGGGAGAAAGTTACCATGGTTCAGTCACCATAGAGACCATTTAACTCCAGCATCTTCGTCGAACATGCACTTGATGTGGAATGTGTGAAACAGCCTGATATAAATAAGCAATGTATGGAAACTGTCATGCACAACTTCCCTTGTAAAGAGAAGACGCGTGCAAATATAGTCTCAACGATTTTACAGAAAGTGAGGGGGGTTGGGGGGGGGTCTGGATATAGCACATGAAACTTCCTCATGGCAGTTTTTTTGAACAGAGAAGTTTGATTGCTTTTTCGAGGTGTATTTTCAGTCTACTATTGCCACTGTAGTACTGAATAACTACAGAGCACAGACACTTACAGCACACATCAGCTTACTGGATTACATTATTCCAGTTTTGTGGATCTTTGCACTCTTGTATAAATCCTTTTCTTCAGAAGCATCAGTGAACCATAGCAACGTGTTGGTGTGTACAATAGGTTGTTCCTGCAGCCCTGTTGTTTTTAGGCACAGGACATGACCTGTTCTCTGCCTTTCTATCAGAGATACTCCATCATCATCTGTTACGTCTGCTGCTAGCTTGGCTCGAGAGGCCTTGGAAACGTGTATCCTGACAAATGGCAGTTGTGTCACACATGAGCCCAGCTTGTCTTTTCCATCAGCGCAAGAACTCCACTGTCCTCACATAAAGCATGTTCCCAGGGGACAGCTCCCATCTGAGTCACATGACACCAGGTTTTTTAATGAAGCCAGGTAGGTCTCTCCTTATTGTATCTGGCTCGATGCAGCCAAGTGTGTCCCCCCCCCCGACACACACACACACACACACACGTACACATCGTGTTCCACATACATGTGTCCATCATACTGTACATGAGGGGGAACATGAGCATGAGGACATACTTGCTCGGTTGCCCTTCTGATCCCAGCGCCTTGCTGCGGTTGCATAAGACGTTTCCAGCAGCTCTGAGATAAAGCGGCATTCTGGGTAAGTCATCTGAAGCATCCCACGCTGCGTTGGCCTTTGTGAGGCGCGCTGAGACGGCCTTTATTTACGCCTCCTTTGTATTTACCTCGAAACACGGGTCCGTCTCTCTCGGTCTGCCCCTTTATCACGCCAAACGTCCAAAGCCATTTTCTTTATTTTGTTTTGCATGCCGAGTTCAACTGGCATTTTCCAAACGTCCATCGTCTTTATGCAAATGAAGAGGACCTCAAATGCTTTAATGAGGAGCCCACAGGCCAAAACCACGTACTCTGGTTACTATAATCCACATCACTGAGGAACTATAGGATGTAAGGTCTCCCTGTTATTCGCTCTGTGTTTGAACTTCTCAGTTTATAGATTCCTGTGATGAAAGGAAGACATGGGAAGTGCTATTATAGATGATGCTGATACTTTTACCACGGAGACATTCCCACACTTCGCACTGTATCAAGGAGCTGCTGACATGCCGGCTGACGTGGGTGAGGTGGGTGAAGGTGCAGCAAAGGGCCTTTTTGTTGTTAAGCCGCCGTTCTGTGAGGCTCCGCCCCGCTGTGACTTGTCATTTCAGGTCACCGTCTGCGCGTGAGGATCCTTTGCTTTGCTGACATTTCCTTCCCCTCTCTCCCAGTGCAAGACTGCAGTCTTGACTAAACCTGAAAGGTTTCATTGTAGTTTTGAGGTGAAAAAGCTGTGTTGAAGTCTTGAACCTGGCATTGCGACATCCTTCAATTTTTGTCTTGCCTGAACGTTTTCTTGTATGGTGTGGCAGGCTGTGGATTAGATTATGGGTTAGATATGGGATTAGATAGATTAGGGGATTAGATATGGGTTTCATTCTGTACCCAAAGCTGATTGATCTGTTACCTTCGCTATATATCATAATGGGCCAAATGTTCTGAGCTCTTATGTGGTTTCACTAATAATGAAGTCCTCTCCCCAGTGATGTGCTTTTTCGTAATCCGTATGCACGCTAAATGAAATTTGAATGGTTTATCCTTGCCTCTTAGATTAAAAACGGGTAGTTTTTTATGCCCTGCAATTGGCGTCTGGTTTACTGACACATCAGTTGCCATCTAGGTACAACTCTCCTTATTATTGAATAATATGTTCTCATTGTTCCGTGTGACAGAAGTCATGAGTGTGTCCCTCTCTCTCTCTCTCTCTCTCTCTCTCTCTCTCTCTCTCTCTCTCTCTCTCTCTCTCTCTCTCTCTCTCGTGTCTGTAGCAGCTAATTACACTGCCAAGATGGGAGCCTGCCTCCTCTGGAGAGACAGAAAGCCTTTTTAATTCATTAGTGCATCCATCCACAGATCAATGGGTTCCCCTTTTAACATATTATCTGAGAGGAGATGTTTACACTGTGTCCTCTAAACTGGATGGACACTGTACACACTGGTTGTATGACTGGAGCCTCTGGTGTCTTTGTCCTGTATCTTTACAAATAGTTGAAGCCATATTGAATGAGAGGCCAAACCTGAATCAGTGGAGTTTGTGCCTCTGTCTGAATTGCATGATTGCCGTTTGTCTAGTTCTAGCTCTTGATGTGTGTTGGGACTAGGGTTAGGGGTAGGGGTTAGGGTGAGATGTATGCTGACCTGGACTTCTTGGCTCTCATGCGATTTGCTGCTTTTTGAGCGGCTCCTTGTGCTTTGGGGAGCAACCTTGTCTAAACCCAGTGATTGAAGCTTGGAATATTGATGGGTTGCCATCGATGACCAAGGACTACAATTTCCATCATTCCTCAGCCAGCCGATGGCATGTGCATTTGCTGCAGTTGACCTACACTGCTGCTTCAGGGTGATGTATGCTGCCCTGCTCTTTGTCTCGCACAGTTTGTGGCAGGAGGGCCACCAGAGTGCGGAGCCAGATGGCCCACTCTCGGCTTCTGTAAATATGCTAATACAGTGGGTGACATTCAAAGAAACCTACAAATGACCAGTTGGTGACCTTCTCTGTCACCATTGCTTTCTCGTTTATGATCCATGGAAAGCAGTTTGCTTCCACAGATTGATGCTGCTGTTTGCGAGGGCATTCGTGTGCATATGAAGACACCATGTCTCGTTGGCTTGCTTGGGCATAATGGAGAAGTGAAAAAACAACTTGTTCTAAACGCGTGCTTGGCCCAGTGATAATTATAAGCCTCTTACCAAAGTGTCACCAGAGCCATGATCTCCTGGGTTAAGGCTTTAGTGAAACACATGTTTGTGAAATGCCTGAAATACTCCTTAGAGATAAAGTACAAAACAAGTTTGGGAGAAACACCTTAGAGAGTTTGCAGCTGTCAATAATTTTGTATTTGGTACAGCTCAGATAGGAAATGTACTAATGCATCTGTCCACCCTGTCCATTAATTGCTGATTGTAATGACCTCCTTAAATTCTTATGGTTTTTATCCCTACCGTGTGTGTGTGTGTCATATCATTGAGGTCCACTGGGATTTTGGTGGGATCATGCAGGAGTTTATATGAGTAACTCTTCTCAGAACCAATTTTTTCCTTTTTTTTTTTCTTTTTTTTTCCCCTTTTCTTTACATCTCATAGTTCACTCGAAACCCTCCCTTTCTGTCACTTATATGTCCAAAGACACTAATTGGTGTGGAAGGGTTTTACTCGGCTTTTAAAATTAGACTTTTTAAAAACCCACCATTATCTGAATAGCACCTGTATAACTGAGATTACAGAAGTAGCATACATTCATCTCTGACCATCACTTAAATATAAATGTGTGAGGTCTGTTAAAAGGTAATAAGGGTCTTTTATTGCATTTAAACGTTACCATTATTTGGGAAAATATTGGTGTTAAAAAGTTTCCAGAAAATCAGTAGGATTTGTTTTTTAAATATAGCAGACCCCTCCTACCAGATGATAATGCACTGGTTACCATAGAAGCAAGGGAGTGGGGTAGGAGGATGAGATGTTTTAACAAATGCACACGGTCTTCCAGTCTATAAATAGAAAGCAAGTATTCCAGACATTTAAGAGCTTATTTTGATCATGAAGAGGAAGAGATTGGTCATTTGTCATATGTTCCACTATTCTCCGTGTATTTGCTCGTTTAATTGGACATTGTTGCTAACTCCAAAGATGCTAACTACAAAAGATGGTGCTTCTACACTTCGGCTGGCTTAACATTTATGGAATTGGCAGTCCCTCACGTCCAGAGAGACTTGCATATTTATCAGTATAACAGTACATGTGCTACCAAGCAACTGGATCCATGACGATGGTGTTTCTAGCATTATGTTGTCCCTGCTCTACCTTGTGAGCTACGAGAGTGAACGAGCTCAGGTCTGGCTCCCAAACACCATGCCTGGCTAAGAAAAGCCTATCCACTAACTGCCATCTTGCACTTTGAAAATCAATTAAACACTGTCGGTGCCGGTTATGTCGAAGTACTGGATGCGAGATTTAAACGAGACGAAAAGGTCCCTGTTAGTAAACTCATTAGAGCGTTATGTGAGATTCCTGTTTAGATTTTGTTCAGTGATCCTCATTAAATCTCCATTAACTGATTGCAAATGATTAATCAAGGATTAGCATAGGTCAGTTATTAGTCAACCTGGCTGTCCTGTTTATGCTACTGAGATGGTACGAAGCCTCTCACTCTCACTTGGGGGAAGTTTAGCTTGAATTATTTGTCTAATTATTTGTCATGTTTTAGTTTTGTTCTGTGTTATGCCAAAGAAGGCGAGAGGCAGGTTTTCCAAGTTGTGTTCAGACGACTGGTGTGTCATGGAGTGATGGGGAAACATAAACTAATATCAACAATAAGGGGATACACAGAGTCCAGATAAACACAAAGACAAAATAACCACTAGGAACACACCAACAATAACTTGAAACAGACCTCACATGCAGAAACTCCCAACACAGAGACCAGGGTTTAAATACCAAACAGCGGGACTAAGCTAGGCAGGACCAAGACGGACCGATAGCACATGGAAAAATAAACAAAGGTACATTTGACAGGTGGGGGCGGAG
This sequence comes from Brachyhypopomus gauderio, assembly GCF_052324685.1. Lineage (NCBI taxonomy): Eukaryota > Metazoa > Chordata > Actinopteri > Gymnotiformes > Hypopomidae > Brachyhypopomus > Brachyhypopomus gauderio. Next base: position 22,520,335 of record NC_135216.1, read on the forward strand.
CTGATCATGACAAAAATTTAAAGATCACTTCCCTGTCGGTAACAGAATGACATGAAGTAAATGAACCGAAGAAACGGCAGCACAGAGAGGATCTTGCAAAGATGATGTAACGGCCGTCTTTCTAATAAAAAAGTGGATGGAGACCTGAAAGCGGAACGTGGCCCAACACTCCCAACGCAAATACTCAGCGTCACTGCCAGCTCTGCACCACTTCACATACGAGTGGCAATTCCTGCCTTTTCATTTACACATTGTCTCAGACTAGCGCTGGGCTGCAGCCCTGATGGAACGTGTGGTTTTCTCACTCACAGTGTTAGATTTCAGTGGTTCAGCCTGTCGAGAGTGATGAGTCAAGGGCGCGCGTTCTAGAGCTAGACGGAGAAGCCCGGGATGCCAGGAAAGCAGATCTGGCTTTACTTTGAGTTAATATAGCCTGAACTGTAGACTTCTTAATCAGCTGGTAATGCAGCTTCTGATCATCGAGGAGGCTGAAGAATGCCACAGCTTTGATATTCAGTAAGGCTTCCTCACTGCTATGGTGTTCCACTCTGATGGTAGAATCTTTCTGAACTGAACGTCCTTTGATGTGTTTAAAAATCGTGTAATTACCACTGTTATGGTTATAATGTGTGTTACAGTATGTTAAACTGTTACAGAAAGAATACATTATATTTCTTCCCCATGGTGCTGATGAAATCTCAAGGTTCCAGCGACCGAACCCTCTGAACTCTCTCCAGGGTCCTGAAAGGCTACGACATGTTTTCTCTACTTATGGTCCTGTATTTATGTCCATTGTCTTTCGAGATGGTCAAAAGAGACTGCAGTAAATTGCCTGAGTGTTTGTGAATGTTTGTTACCTGTAATGACTGGCTGTAAACAGAATCCCAAAAAACATTATCAAAGTCTCTTACAGTCACACGGCCCATCCTCCAATAGATTTAGGGCAAAATAAAAGTCCCTACGTTATGGCGTGGCGAGATGGCAGGGGTCTGGTTCTCCTTGGCCTTGATCTGTCATCCGCGTGCGGGCAAGCTAATAACGGCCACGGCAGCTGTGGACGTGCTGCGAGCTAATTACAGACTTCTTCTCGGACTGGGCAAGACGAGGGAGGGGACGTGGGGGGGGGGGGGGTGGCTGGAGGCCGCTGGCGTGAAAATAGAACTCCCCGCCACTCATCCTCCGTCTTCTGAGTGCGGGCGCTAACCGCCCTGTCCACAAGCGCCAGACAGGAACTGTGTGTCTGGGCTGCGTTACTGCCTGTCTGAACCAAGCGTCTGTGAGGAGGTACAGGAACACAATTAAAGAGGAGTGGGGCCAGTGCAGCCGCACACACACACACACACTTAAGCCGACGTATGCCCTTCAGATACAGTCTAACTGAACCTTCTTGGTGGGGGGCAGGCTGGTGCTGGCTAACAGATGGCTGGATCCCTGTTCACATTAGACTTTCTCTCCGTTTCCATTTCTCTCTCTCTCTCTCTCTCTCTCTCTCTCTCTCTCTCTCTCTCTCTCTCTCTCTCTCTCTCTCTCTCTCTCTCTCTTTAATCTTTGTCCGTCTCACTCTCTCTTCATCTATCGCTCTGTCTTCCTCGTCTTTAATGGTACATTCTAGAACAAAGGACCTGCTGCTCAAGCAGAGTGATGAAGCAACGATTTGGGCATACCTTGCTCACTGCAAATTTCTTTTAACTGTTACCATAGAAACGTGTCTTTCCCCCTCTCTCTCTCTCTTTGCGTGCATTTGTATTGGTGTGTGTGACTGTGTGCATGTATGTGCATTCGTGTGTTCTTTATCAAGTAGTTCATACACCATTAAAACTCTATTGAAACTTGACAAACACAAAACGATGCAGATACTAATGCAATGCACATTCTCAGAAATGGCGCGTGTGAATGTTTGCTTGTGTAATTGGTGTGTGGTTGAGTTTTATCCTGTCATTCCTACTGATCCCTCACTACCCAGCATCCACTGTCTCCATGACAACAGACACTCTTCCTCCACAAGAGCTCTTTTGCCACATTCTATTTAAAGAAGTGTGTGTGTGTGTGTGTGTGTGTGTGTGTGTTAGTAATGTTACAGCATGTCACACGGAGGAAAGGACCAGATTGCAGAATCCATACTGTAAACAAAGGCATGTGTTTGTTGGAGAGGTGATGTCTGCTCACAGGGGGATTTCCTCCATGTTTATGGCAATAACAATGGATCTGGTATAAAGAACCCTCATAACCCTGTGGTTATATTCTCTGCTCCCTCTGGTGGACAAGTAAAACATTTACTAACTGTTTCAGGCACATTTTCTTCTATTTGTTCTAATGTATCAATTCGTCCTGTATATGAGCTCCTGTAGTGAGCTCAGTAATCTTGAGCAATTATTTCTTTCTCTCTCTCTCTCTCTCTCTCTCTCTTTTTCTTTCTTTCTTTCTTTTTCTCTCTCTTTCTTTCTCTCTTTCTTTCTTTCTCTCTTTCTTTCTCTCTTTCTTTCTCTCTCTCTCTCTCTCTCTCTCTCTCTCTCTCTCTCTCTCTCTCTCTCTCTCTCTCTCAGGGCAGCAGTGCGATGACGGAAGTGGAGCCGGTGTTGGACTTTGCCTCGTCGGGCAGGTCCGGACGTAGGAACGCTCTGCCCGACATCCTAGGGTCCCCGGCTGGGGTCAACCCCTCTGACCTTCCGCTCAAGCTGGCTGAGCTGTCTCTCACTGGTCAGTTCTGGCACATCAGAAAACAAACACACATGCCTGTTCATGGGTTTGATGTGGATAAACTGTTTACTTCTGTGAATTTTGTCAGCCACTCAAATATATGACAGCAAGTGTTTCACAAACAAATCAGGCCACCACATTCATACAGTCAGTGAGCAACTACTTAAGCTGAACTAGTGCTTTTATGAACTTTTGTTTTATTGACGTTTATTGATCTGTATATGGACTGACGTTGCCAAAATACCACCATGAAGATAAGGCAAATATGGAAAAATCTGTCTCTCTCTATCGGTCTCTGTGCCTACAGATGGACCGGGCGGAGCTCAGTCGCCCACGTCAGAAGAGGCCACTGTGCCCGCAGAGAGCCCAGAGGGGAAGAGCGGATCTTAAACACCTCCTGACCATGGGAGGCCTTGCAGTGCAGGAGGAGGAAGAGGAGGAAGAGGAAGAGGACAGGTCTGCGTGCAGAGTGAGAAAGACGGAGCAGTCTGGCTAGTCAGTAGCTGTGCTTCTGGGGTTGAGCTTCGTTGTCGGCACGTCTCTGTAGGTGGAACATTTGGCCTTATATGTACACACACACACACACACACACACACACACACACACACACGCTTGCACACAAAGACTTTATCATGCCATGAAGCAGAGGTGCTGAAACCAGTAGGACAGAAGGAGTCCCTTTATACATGTACTGCAAGGGTTCATGGGACATGTACAAAAGCAGGAGGAAGAGTGACTTTTATTCTGGCGTGCTGCTCCGTGATTGGAGTAGAGGACGGGTGAAAACCACTTCTGCTCCGTGCCAGCGCAGCAGAGTTATTTAGGAATCTGACCAACGTCTCTTCTGTAAGACACTGGCAAAAAAATGTCTGCTTTTCTCTTTGGTATTCATGGGTCACTTGTTTTCAGGAGAGCGCTGTATGTATGAGTAGCCGAGTGCTTTGCGAGAGAGGCAGGTTACCTCTTTGAAAGGCATTATTACAGTGATTATGAACTCTTCTGGGTGTAGTTTGACCAGTAATTGTATTGTAGTTTGAATGTATGTTATTTGTCTTGTTTGTTTACATGAAGGAACAAAGTCCTATGTGGGGAATAATAGCCTTGTCATTACATTCCTGATGGAAGCACACTGCCAGCTGTTTAAAAACGCTATTCCAAAACATGTATACTAGTTATGCAGGTACCTTATACAGCTTTTGAATTGAAAAACAACCACAACAACAAAAAGGTTGCCTCTAGCCAACAGAACAGCATCAAAATTTTATTTTTATTTTATTTTTTTTTGGCCAAACACGTTATGGACTGTCAAAACACCACATAATGGCACTTGCCAACTCCTATGCACTATGGATGTCAAAACTGATGATTTTAATTCATTGTCACTTTGTCATCACTCTGTCTTCATGCTGCAGCTGTAATGTCAGTCACCCTTCACGACCTGACGGCCTCTTTCTTCACTGGTCAGTCTCTAACCACGGAACCATTGTTTGGCTGGTTCGTTTAGTGGGACCCGGCCTTCTGAACCTAGCGGTGGCCCTGGCATCCAAACAAATGACCAGTGATGGATGGAACAAGTGGGTCAGCATTGAACACGATGCACACTGCAACATCTGAGCTACTGTACCTATAAGCAAGGTGTACATGTGAGTGTAGGTGTTCCTTAATAAGTGGGTGGTAAGTATATATTATATAGAATTATACCCAACCAGCACCACTTGCCTATATGGTCAGCATATGCTAAGACAAATGGTGTGGCGTGCCGTGATGACGCTGGCGCTACCAGTAGTGTCGCGCGTCCACAGCCACGCCGCACGCACTCTCGCCTTCTGTCGTTCAGCAGCTTGTCAGAGCCTGGCGCACGCGGAGGTTAGCGCGTGTCTAGACGCGCGAGCCGAACGATTCAGCCTACTGTGCCGAGCTCAGTCATGCACACGCGTATTAATTTATATGCCCATTAATAGTTGACATGTTTCTGTTCTCAGAGCTTGGCCTGTGTGTCTGGATTTTACTCCTTTTCACGAAACGAATAACTCGGTCAGGTTTCTCTGTATTTGAGTTGATTTTGTCTTTGTTGTGATTCTTCTCTAAATGAGAAAACACCCTTTTTAAAATGTCGCTGAACTCTTTCCTATACAGTAAAATTGTGAAAGAATTGTTTTGCCGTGTTCTGGTTGTATTGCTATATGTATATCTGATTCAGCTTTTCATTTGTTGGAAAAGGCTGAAGCCATAATAAATACAGATTTTATACTGATTCTGTATATTCAGTGTTGTCGGCAAGCGGGCTTTGTTGTGATCCAAATATTTTGCCATACTGTTTATATAAGAAGAAAAAAATGTATTCAAACAAATACGTTTCCCCCTAAAACATACGTTTCCCCTTAAAACATAGTTACGGCTAAATGTCCTTGCTGTGTTGTGCAGTAAGCTACATTACTGAATTATAAGTGAATTACTTCCACATAATGGCAGTGTGGGTTCGCATTTGAGAAAACACAGCAGGTTGCTCTTGACTGAACAACCCCAGGTAATATTTCAAAACGCTGATCTACTTCAGAGCTCTGCCGTCACTGGTTAATTCAAATAGAGGAAATTACCAGCGCAGCCGTGAGAGCATTTGCAATTTATTTCAACAACCAATAGAATCACATCATATAGTCAGTTTTACAAAAATCGATAAATATTATTATTTTCGTTTTCCAGAGTCATAGGTTTGATTGTGACGTAACGGTGAACTTCCCCTTTTCGAACGCCAGATGGAGTGCAGTGCCTTACCATGTCGCCCAGACATGCCCGACGTGCAGACATGTTTATGCAGTCTTGGGCAATACCACCGCCGCTTGGTGAAACCATTTGACAATCACAGAGACAAAGACTTTGAAGACAACACAGAACAAGAGCTCATTCTTTTTATTTCAATTTTAAATTACAAAATTGTCATTACCGAGTGAGAAATCCCATTTATTATTATGGCAGATGTATTGGGCATCAAATACGAACATAAAAACGTCTGTGATTTGTGACACACCCAGCCATTGTCTTTTGTTGGATGGTAATAGGGTAAATTGTGAGGTGTCCAAATAAACCCTTTTACAAATCATCATTCTGAAATGTTTATACTCTATAAAATCATGACTGTAAAATAACGACTAAATCTGAAGAATTTTTTCTTTTGTGCTGTGAAAGGCAAGCAGTGAAAAGTGGCCTGATAATTATCATATTCCCATATATGTACATGCACAAATACCATGTGACAGCCAAGCAGGATGAAGGGTTCACATTTTAAACTATAAATTGATATCTTATATACAATCATAACATGGTAAACAGCATGTCCATGTGTACTTTATTCTGTACATATAAGTATTCTCAATTCTGCATAGCATAGCCCCAATATGTTGCAACTGCAATTGTAGAAGCAGTCATGTTACAGTGAATTCTGCATAAAAGTCTGATCCACAATAATATTTATCAGGATAAGCCCCACTAGTTTACAAGCCTTCAGGTAGTTAGTGCCTATGTTGTCTCAGACACTGTTGCTATGTCATTTGTTCTTATGATGAGGAATTCATTCCATTAAAAAAGCAACAACCTGACAGCTAGGGAGTCATTTTGAACAGTGTAAAGGTGCCGTGCAGCTGTGGAGGGTGAGAGAGAGGGCAGGGGTGATGAGAAAATTGCAGCCAGTACGAGGAGTCTTGGGGGAGATTATCAGCCTCCTCTAATCCTCTCAGCCTAGAGGGCCTCTTGACTCATCTGGAAACCCCAACACTGTTTCAGTCTTTAGGAACTATCCTGTCGGCAGCATGATTCATAAAGGTTTATAAGGTATGATTGACACAGGTGTGTATCAGTTGTGTTGTATTGGTTGGGTGTGTTACCCAAACACACTTATACTGGGAGTGTATATATGATGTCTTATACTGGGAGTGTGTGTGTGTGTGTGTGTGTGTGTGTGTGTGTGTGGGGGGGGGGGGGGGGAATGGCAACATAAAATTCAACATTCATGTGCAGTTGGGCATGCCACCCTGCCACAGGAGGAGAAAGATAAGATGATGCAGGGAGGTGGAGGAAAGAGAGAAGTGGAGCTACAGCAAGAAAGAAATGACCAAATAAACCTGTAAACAAAGAGCCATTTAGCTATTGCACTGTACTCAGAGAAGAGCCGTCCTTGTTCACGGAATACCCAATAACTGACAATGGCACATATATGTGCTACTTAATAAGGAAAAAATAGTAGACAGATGGAACGATGAAGCTTTTTGGCCAGCCTGATTCACAGTGGGACGGTGTACTTGATCAATACATCTAGTCACATATGAACTCACTAACAACCTCAAACAACCCAAAGTAGTATTTCATTTGTGTCCCATCATATGAAACAAACACATGGGTTAAACCAACGCACGGAGGAGGACAAGAGGACACAAACCCAAACAAGATACTGTCATACTTTTTGGTAATAATTAATCTATTTGCTGATTTATCTATTTCTGTTATATATATTTGCTGTTCTATTTGCTGTTTAATCTATTTGCTCTTTATACAGCTCCTGCTAATGTTCAATACTGTTTTATTTCATCTTTTATACTTTCTTCCCTCCCTTTGAAGAACGTTTAGCGATGATTTCATCCTATAAAACATCATTGTATTGGCATTTACCCAAACTAACAAGAATGCTATATGAACAAGGGGACACCTGTAGACATTACAAGGCTATGTGTACTACCACAGTGAATCAATGGATTTTCAGACAGGCTTTGCAGCTGTGATATTGACCGTAATCTCTGTGAGGTAGCCTGTTCGTCACAGTTGTTCCAATTGTTATGCTATATTCATTTTTATTGTACATCTTAATGGCTGGGATGAATCTCTTTTCATGTGGCGCAGATAAGACTGTGTATGAGTGGAAGCATGTGTGTGTGTGTGTGTGAGATTCGGGAGGATTCCCGATGGGCCGGCTCATGTCAATCTCTAGTTTGGGCCGATTGGGATGGAAAAATAATTTTGGGCCGGATTTGGGCATGAAACTCCCGGGCTGAAAAAGTGGCCCACTCCGGCCATGTGTGTGTGTGTTTATATCTGAAAACATGACCTTTCCCATGTGTTGGCATTCCAGTGCTTCTGTTCCATCTTGCCACCAGACAACTGCAATCGATCGAGCACTCCATTCTACCATGAGAGCCTCAGTCATTTCAGTAAATGAATGGCACACAATCACTGAGGGGGTCACTGGGGTGGGTGAGACTGCATCATATCAGCACAGAGCCACTATAATTCACATGAGCAATTATTAAGTCCAGTGTACAGTACAAATGACACTTTATAATGGGACATAACTAATCTATCTCATTGGAGCATCAGGGCCTTTATCCGGTTCTTGAGCAGTGTAACCATCACACTCTCGACTCTTTTATCTAATAACTCATGTGTAACTAATCCTGCACTCATACAAGCGAGACATGCTGGAATTCATGGTGCCAAATATACATTTGAAAAAACACCCCATATTTTGAGAGGTCTTCTTCATTTTTTACGGCTGTCATGAGCTCAAGAGACTGTATAGAGATGAGTGATTTTGGAAGGTATAAAATCATGTTTTTGATGCATTTATTTATAACATTCACAGATGACAAGCAAAACTACATCATTGTGATTCTATTTCATGGTAGTCAGGTAAGATTTGCTATAGGTTTGTATTGGCAGCTCCCCATATGAGGTTTTATCACTCTTTCTCGTGTTATTCAGGCCTTCTCCATCTTCTCCCTTTCATCTCTTCATTTTTCCTTTTAAGATCCAATTATCTTGGTCATGATGTCATGGTCTCAGAGGTGTAAGATCATGGCAACGTAGTCTGATTCGGCATGTGTTAGAATAGCCCTCCCCCTTCCTCTAGGCCAATCCATGCATTAGAAGGCAAAAAAAAACATTTGCTCACCTTCCTTGACTCACACATATGAGCTTAAGTGACATCCCATTCCGAATCCATAGGGTTCAATATGACGTTGGTCCACCCTTTGTAGCTAGAACAGCTTCAACTCTTCTGGGAAGGCTGTCCACAAGGTTTTGGAGTGAGTTTATGAGGATTTTTGACCATTCTTCCAGAAGCACATTTGGGAGGTCACATACTGATGTGGGGCGAGAAGGTCTGGCTCTCAGTCTCTGTTCTGATTTATCCCAAACCACGGACGTAGTTTTGGGGGGGGACGGGGGGGACATGTCCCCCCCACTTCTTCAAAAGCCGGTTTTGGTCCCCCCCAGTTTTTACAGTTAAAACCAAATATTTAAGTAGTGACAAAGTCATGTCCCCCCCACTTTTTAACGGTAAAAAAACCAATATCCAAATAGTGACAAATCTAGCACTAGGATCATGCAGCACCCCCCCCCCCCCCCCGCTTAACAGTTCGCCACCCCAGGTTGTGTCCCCCCCACTTGTGAAATCAAAACTACGTCCATGTCCCAAACAGAACTACTGATTTATTTATTTTTTTGTCCTCCTGGTTTGTTTGCCTTTTTTCTTTTTTCCTATAACGACCCTGGACTGTTTACTCTCACCGTTTTCTGGGTACTGTTTGGATTCTGTCTGCCCTGTTATTGCCTTCCTGGTTTTTGAGCCCTGTCTGATCTCTCTTTTTGTCTTTGGGCTTGAACTATTATTAAAACGTTATTAACTGGATCCACAAACATCTGAACTCTGTCTTACCCATGTCACACTTGCAAGGAACCTCCACCTTGCTTCGCTGTGGCCTGCAGACATTTATTAATGTACAGCTCCGTAGCCCCAAACTGCATAGCACCTCCTGCCATTCTTCTGCACTCGAGTCCCTGTGTTCTCACGAGTAGCTTGGCCTTTCCATGAAGACAACTCCTGGCCAGACCCCTCCGAGCAGTACAGAGGTGTGCTTTGGGCTCACTGGTTTCTGCTAGTTCTAAGCTCCCGACACTGCAGGACATCTGATTTCAAAGAGCATTAAGCGTGGTGTGACTTCATCTGCTGCATCAAGTTTTCTTGGCCAGCCACCGTGTCTACAGTCCTCAACGTTGCACAATTCTTTGTGCTTCTTCAAAAGAGCTTGTAGTGAACATCTTGAAACCATCACCTGGGAGACCTTGCTGATGCAACTACATCCTGTTGCCTTGTTGCTCACACCAAATGTTGATTTGGTTTAGATTTCTCTTAAGTGACAAAAAGAAACTACTAATTATTCTATATTTGAAAGCATTCTTAGTTGTATTAGTAGTAGTAGACGTAATAGTAGTAGTTGTTGTTGTTACTTTCTCAGTACCCAAGGACGCTTTACAATCAAGATTCCTGCTTTTACATCCACTCAACATATCCACCAATCACGCACAGTGTACTTTCAGTACTTTATCTGTTTACATTTAATTATTTTATTTATCTTCTGTATGTAAAGCACATAGTAATTGTGTTTCATGTAAACCTCTAAAGCTTTTGCCCTCTAAGTAAACTATGAAAACCTTCTATAAAAAGCCCTTGTACTCCAAATGACTCCACTACAAGAGAGAAAATTTGAAACTATGACAGGAAATGGCAAGAAACAACAACAATGTCAACAGCACACATACATATTTATGTTCCACCCTGAAACATGCCAGGACCCATATGAAGATGGTACAATAACACATTTCTCATCCATCTGTATCACTGAATAACCACAGGGTAAGATTTACATGATCAAAATACAATGGAACAGCATACATTTGGCAGATATTACCTGGAAAAATATAGTCCTAATGTGGCCCAGCCGCGGAATCACAAAGGAGCCCATCCGCCCCTCGCCTATCCATCACAAGAGGGTCCCATCTGTTGGATCTTGCTAATGAGTGAATCTGAGACATAGCCATTAGCTTTGGGAAATGTGTGTGTGTGTGTGTGTGTGTGTGTGTGTGAGTGTGTGTGTGTGTGTGTGTGTGTGTGTGGTAAAGGATCACTTCACCAGCCTTGTGTACAATGTTGAATCACAGGTATCTTATCATGAGGTTATATTCTGTATTTTAAGTACTGTGCTATAATACTATGTTACTATGCAGTGTTATTCTCACCCTTAATGCACAGCTATTGAATTGATACTCTAAGGAAATTCACAGAAATCCTTAATATTCAGATACCATTGTCATATGAATAATTATTTAATTTAGAGTTTCAGCATTTGGCATTTTCTCTTGTCTCATTTGTCACTATGACTTAGTGTGTATTCCCTAGAAAACAAACACATAACCTTCACGCTGTTTCCTCTCCACGCTCTATTAGATGAGCTAATTCAAAAAACAGTTTTCAGGGCACAGATGTAAAATTGTACCGATAAAAGTTGGTGAGAAGAATTGCTTTTGTCTGATAAACTTCTCTAAGCCAAACAGAATATGAATATTTCATATTCAGAATGTCTCAGAACACTGAAAATTTCAAACTGTGTTGATGAAATACAAGAAGCAATCCACCATTAAATCATTAGGGATTGTCAATTTTCTCTTGTTTGCTAAACAACCAATTTTTACATTTCTTCAAATAAATATACTTCCAAATATCAAGAAATATTGTACATGCTTGTACTTTATGTGTTTCTGTAAACACACCAAATAATTTTAATTCTTAATTTAAAATATTTGACTGAGGCTGTTCAAAAATCATTTTGTAAAATTGTATGGAATGAGGCTTGAAAGACAATTACAGACCACAATTATGTTCTACATGTATATAATAATAAGAAAACTATGTGATATAATAGTGCATATTGAACGCAGCTACTACTACTGCTCCGCACACCATAGTAGTTTGTTGCTATCATGACAGCGGGTGACCTAATTACTGTAGAAGGATCTGAACACAAGCACTTTGAAAATAAAAGAATAACATTCTTTGTCTCCAAGACTCATTCCTAAAAATAAATTCATACCTAAAACTTAATATGGGCACCACTCTGCTTGCTATATTTATTAAGGCAGATATCCATGCACTGTTCAAGCATGGTAGCAAAATGCATAAGGAGGGTTAATGAGGATCTGGTACCTGGTTATCCACTCATAAAGGAATAAGGCAAAACACTCCTTTTTATGGATAACAGTCAGTTCGCTTTTCTACATGCCCCACCCTCTCTTCTGGGACACAACCACAGCACACCCTGACCTCTTCTAGATTGACACACTTTTATTTTGCAGCCCGGTCCTGGGAGACTTCGGCACTCCCGATAAATCTCATTTTCAGAAATGGGAAATCACCGTATGGTCTTCAGACACCACAGCAGCATCACTTTATACATGCTCAACCAAATAAATCAATTATGAATAAATAATGATAATTGATGCAATATGACTGAGGGGAATAACATTTTTAATTAAGGAATGGACTGGAAAATTGAATCTTTGCTATTTTATGTGGTAAAGTGGCCTGAGTAGCTAAATGTATTCATGAGCCTGACACATAAATACAAATCAACATACCACATGGGAGACATAAAGCATGGTGTGAATAATGAGGTGGTCTGGGTGGTCTGACCCTCCTAATTCAGACTTGGACCCCTCCCCAAAGAGGTCAAAACAACTTGGGGGGACAGGAGTCAAAACATACATACCCTTCTTACCTGTAATTGTAAATATTATTTCCTTAGAGAGAGAGAGAAAGAGAGAGAGAGAGGGAGGGAGGGAGAGATGGGAGAGGGTGGGAGGGTGAAGGAAGGAGACACAAATTGACTAATATGGAATGGGGGAATGAGTGGATGGGGGTTGGGGAGACATTTATATTTTAGCTCACTATTCTACAGAGAGAGAGAGAGTGCTGAGTAGCCTGTTATGTGAAACTCTAGTTGTCTTATGATACCAGTTCATTTTCTTACTTCTTTAAACAAGTATGATGAATACTTGAATACAAGTAATATGGTGTTGTTATAATTGATCGCTGAACGTCCTGACAAAATTACTTCTCAATAAACAAATTACCTTATTTGTTGATAACACTTCCCACCACACTTTCCACCTCATACACACTATAAAACAAGTCTCGGTTGAAGCGGACGCCTCTCCTACAGTGAGGAGCGTAAGCAACACATGAGCCAATGGCTGGACTACCGTTACCTCTACTGACCAATCACAGCAAAGGGTTGAAAATGAGATCAGAAAATCCCACTGCATCTGAGGCCTAAAAAGCTGTGCTGATAAAATGGGTCACACACACACACACACACGAAAATGTGCACCTGCTCGCACACGCACATACACACACACACGTACAGACACACACAAACACACTTGTGCCCTCGCACACGAACACACACACATATATGCAAACACACAGCTTTTGCTTTGCCATTCCTGCGTGCATTAAAAAGGAAAAATCTTGCTATTCTATAATATTGAAGTTGTATGTAACTTTCTGCGATTAAGAATACGTATAGTGTAATGTTTTTGAAGATGTTCAAAGCACTACCAAATCCACAAAATCAACCGTCTCACCTCTCTGACATAAAACTACAAACCAATGGGATGAACATGAAAACCCACAAGTGTGGACACAAAACCTGGACAGTTTTTGTATAGAAGATTGATCTTACATTCCATATGTGTTCTCCCACCTCTAGCAAAACAAGACTCGTAATCTTGGCAAAAGGATATAACCCCCCTCGCAAAAAAAAAAAAACAAAAAAAAAAACAACGCAGCAGAGCCAATAATATTGTTTTTTTATTATTCCATTCTGTTTAACTTCTCTTAAAACATATGATAATCCTTTATTAATCCCACACTTGAGAAATTCACTGTGGTACAGCATCAAGGGATAATGTATTCAGTGGAAAAGGTGATGGTACTCTAAGGGAGGGAGAGAATTTGGGACAGACATAAGGGACAGACACTATGTACAATATATAACTAAAAACAAATTATGAATAAGAATTTAAAGATGTTTTAAAAGAAGTTAACCTAAAAAATAGGTTAAAAAAGACATGGATTATTGTTAGATTTTTCAGCATAACATCAATCTGAAGGATGTCAGTCATTGTGGAGAGCTCTTCACCCTAGTGACTGGTGCAAGCTTTGGGGAGAGTGCACTGCTTTCTTTGTATTGTCGTGAACTGGCCCATATGGTGCTCTGAGGGATCAGTCCAAACTGCCCTTCCCTGCCAAAATCACTTGCCTGACCTCAGTAAGAAAATCAATTAGCTAATGTTGAGTCGCATGTGGCTGGGGAGGTAGACAGAATTTACAAAGCCCCCTTAAACACACACACGAGCTCCTCCTGAAAATCCCCTGGTATAGATGTCACAAGTTCAGGTTATAGTCCTCAGCCCTGTCTTTGTCCTGGACAAAACCTGTGGAGCCCTGGCGGGAGCCTTTGAACATACAGGGAGTTAGCACCATCTGTTTGTTCCTTCTAAGACACACGCGTGCATACACACGTGTGTGCACAAATGCACACACATGCACGTGTGCACACACTCACACGTTTGTCAGTTTTCCAGTGTTACATTAATAACCCAACATTATTTTAATACTGAAAGACAGCAACCGTTAGCAGTTAGCAATGGCTCATCACACACAACATCCCTAAGCAGCGTATTCTACTCACATCGCATAAATGAAACTCGAACAAAATGCTCTATAAAATGCTAATATGTGTCATTGGTTCAAGTCTGTGACAACCACAAAAGTAAATCTAAATATAATTCCAGAAGTTTCAACCAACTGGGGACTCGATGCACTGTGAAGAATTATGGGGCTGCAGCAACCTCAGCTCGCAACACGCCACACGCTGCGCTGATACGGGAGAGAAGCGTACCTAAAATAACCCCACACTAACAGCTCGCTTTACAACAAATAAATTGCTATCCCCATCCTTCAGAAAGCTTCACAGGCTATAATTTATGTCTGACTGAACAGATGAGAGCTGAAGATATCGGAAGGTATTTTCAGATCTTATCTGGGCAATGTATATTCAACTTGGTGGGATACACAGAGCACAAGCTACAGCTGTGTAAGAGTGAAAAGGTGTTACCCTTTTGGCTTATGTAACACCTTTTAAAGCTGTAACTTTTTTGCAGAGGTGGAAAGAGTACTGAAAAATTGTAATTAAGTAAAAGTATCATTACTTTGCCTAAAATCTACTCAGAGTAAAAGTAAAATTACCCATCTCAAAATTTACTCGAGTAAAAGTACAAAATTACTTCATTTAAAATGTAATTTGAGTAAAAGTTACTTAGTTACATTCAGTTATTTAATGCATGGATGAATCATGAACCAAATTCAGCACAAGTTGATTTAATCGATTTCAAAGCGTATTTAAGTGCACATCCACACTTGCAAAAAGATCAGCTGGGCTCAGGAACATACTTCCTCACAGCACAAGGACAGTCACAACCTGTACCATAAAGTGCAAACAATTTTCAGTCCTATTGTTCAACGGACAACGCTATGATAAGAATAAAGAAATTTAAATTACAAATTATTCAAAAAACAAAATGCACACAAAATTAAGTGCCCACAAAATGCCACAAATCAAACTAAAATGCAACAGGATTCCACTATTCACAATAAAATGCCCACAGGTTGCCACAACTCAAAATAAAATATAAAATGACCACAGGATCCCACATCTCAAAATAAAACAAAATGCACAGGATTCCACTATTTAAAACACTCACAGGATCCAACTATTCAAAATACAGTGCCCACAGGATTCCACTTTTCACAATAAAATGTCCACAGGATCCCACAGAACCTGATAGATAGAAGATTTAAAGATAGAACAATCTCATCCTTTTGGGAAAAAAGTGCACCAGATTACGACCTGATTATGAGCCGATGGAAAGGGCACGCGCAAGGCAAGGCCACGCAATTGGCCTTCAGTTCTGGGACTCAGAAGTTTAAATTTCTGCCCGCATTTAATTTTTCACAATCAATATTTTTTTACTCAGTAATGTGAGGGCGTTCAAATGTAGTGAAGTAAAACTACTTGGGTCAAAATGTCCTCAAGTAAAAGTAAAAATTACACATTTCAAAAACTACTCAGAAAATTACAAATTACTCATAAAAAGTACTCAATTACAGTAATGTGAGTAAATGTAATTAGTTACTTTCCACCCCTGCTTTTTTGTAACCTGATGTCATACTTTAGCCTAAAGTAATTCCACCACATTATACCATTAAATAATCTCTCAACATTATGTGTCAGTGGGGTTTTATTATGTTTGTTCATATAATATCTTTACATATGAGGAACATGCTGCCGTTTGCTGTTCACAGTGACTATGATTTTGTACATCACAGACATATTAGAGAACTGAGAGGAACTAATGTTATAATGTTACATTAGAAAACAAATCAAACTGCTGGCTTACATTAAGACATAAGGTCACCAGCCAAGACATTATTCAACCCAAGAACTCAATGATGCAGTGACATCTCCCAGACAAGCTCACACAGGGTGGCAATGGGTAGTCTGGTCTGCTTAAAGTTGGATGTCAAAACAGCCAATTCGTAAATCTATTTACAAAAAGACTAACCACGGGCTTTTCGTAACAGGACAGAGGTATTGTTACATTGTTCGAATTGGTTTTAAACTTAAGCACTCACAAGACAGTCAGCGACTAATAAATACATAACCAGACCTCCTCGTGGTCTTGTTTAGACGTGCCTGACGCGTTGGAAAAGTACATTTTGCACAAATTCACGGCGATCACGAGAATCAGCCAATAGGAGCAAAGAACCGCGACGTGACGACATTACGTTCGGTCTTCTTATGCGCGAATCAGCAGCGCGCGGGGCAAGAAATCGGCGCGAGACGGAGTGTGCGAGAACCTGAACCCGTTTGTCGAAAAGGTGGGTGTGACTGTTATTGAAATTGAGCACGTTAAAAAAGATTGATTTGGCCACTAAAAAAATGTTCATTTGTGCTCATATTTCACCACAGATACTTCTTATTCGTAAAATGAGTTTCGTTTGTTTTAAACGACTAGGAAATACCGGAATACTCAGTTCTTCGTTGTCGTCATGTGTATGACTTATGTGCATTACTGTAAGTAAATAACACGTGAACGAGGCAAACTGTCGTTAACTGGGACGGATTAGCTAAGAAACCCGCGCGTGCTGGCCACGCACGCGCACGCGGGTTATTTAGACCAACGCAGTCTTGTTTTTCACCGTTGACTTCGGGCTTTGTTTACTTGGTCTGAACCAGACTAGCAGTCTGGATGCCCGTTAGGATTATATGTTCCTCCCCTTAATGTTGAGTTTAGTGGTCTGATTAATCAAAGCCCCTCAGATTTAGGACGTGTTTGTTGGCTGTTAACACAGTTGGCGAGGTTTAGTCGAGATAACGCAGCGTTAGTCATGTCATCCTTCAGCTGTGTGTAAACGCTGCCTGTAGCGAGCGGTACTTATTTTAACATCGTTTATGTGGGGTGTTTGCCCAAATCATCTGAAAAAGTAACTTGAAATTACAACGGAGTTCCCGCACTACATGCTTGAACCTTAAATAATTTTAGTTTCTGCTCGCACACAAAATGAACTCTTTTGTTAACTGAACAAACGGCCCTTGTCCTAGAGTGGTGATGGAGGGGATATATTAAACCCACTCGGGTAGTGAAGTGTGGACTGACCCACAGGTATAAGTGAGCAGTGCTGAGCAGCAGTACCGCCCGAGTCTTTGTCTGCAGTCCTGGTTGTCGACACTGGCTGATGTGCGTGTACCTTGAAACGCACCAGGCGTTTAGAAAGCGAAACTGCACCGATAAAAACGCTCAGATTGCCCGTTTTTGTATTTTCACACGTATTAGCCAGTGTTTGCTTATAGAGTTGTGGGAAATGTGCAACACTTTCTTAGCGCGCTCGGTGTTGTAACACGTTTTGGGGTGGGGAGTGCGCCTGTTCCCCCGTGTGGACGCCCGTGTGAACCTCTGATCCTCCGTGCGCGCCAAACTTCAGCGTGTCGGGGCGATTTTACTGCCCACATCTCACCTGTACAGTTGGCCTTCTTAATGTTGCGCACGGCTGCAGTTTTTACGAACACAGTTTTTAAAGATGCATGAATAGAAACGAGTTGGACGTGTTGCATCACAAGACGACGAATATACAAAATGTGCGCTTTTTTTTTTTTTTTTTTTTTGAAGTATTCAAAAACAGCCGTTGAGCTGTCGTCCCCCCCCCCCCCCCCCCCCGCTCTTTTGAGCTACATCGCTGTGATCACAAACATGCGAGTGCATCCAAATGGCCACTAGAGGGCACTTGCTGCTCATATTCAGAACGCAAACTCTTCCCTCATTGCCAGGAATGTGTTATTCCCTCAGGTGTAAAGCTCAAGCTCGATTCTGCCGTCACCTGCTACAATGGCCTCCCCTTGCGGTAAGGAGGAAAATCAAATCCATCTGCAGACACGGACGTTTTCTTCGGCCTTTAGCGTGTTTTGAATGCTGCTGCCGTCCCTCAGATATCCAGGTGAAGGAACTGGACAAGCGCGCCTCTGGCCAGGCATTCGAGGTCCTCCTGGGAAACTCTCCCCCAGACAGCAAAGTAGATTTCCCCCTCTCTCCTCCTGCGAAAAAGGATCTGAGTCTGGAAGAGATCCAGAGGAAGCTGGCTGCAGCTGAGGAAAGGCGTAAGGTAGGCCTCACGCAGCTGGGCGCAAGGTGGGCCTGGCGTGGCAGGGCGTATGGTGGGCCATATAGTGGGCCTGGCGTGGCAGGGCGTATGGTGGGCCATATAGTGGGCCTGGCGTGGCAGGGCGTATGGTGGGCCATATAGTGGGCCTGGCGTGGCAGGGCGTATGGTGGGCCATATAGTGGGCCTGGCGTGGCAGGGCGTATGGTGGGCCATATAGTGGGCCTGGCGTGGCAGGGCGTATGGTGGGCCTGGCGTGGCAGGGCGTATGGTGGGCCTGGCGCGGCAGGGCGTATGGTGGGCGCGGCAGGGCGTATGGTGGGCGCGGCAGGGCGTATGGTGGGCGCGGCAGGGCGTATGGTGGGCGCGGCAGGGCGTATGGTGGGCGCGGCAGGGCGTATGGTGGGCGTGGCGCTGTGCTGCTTTCATTCTGCTGCTTATGGAGCGCCAGGGGGTCTTTAACAACTCGTGTTTTCAGGAGGCTCCTGTGGTTTGCAATTAACCTAGTTAACGTGTGTGGATGGGGCAGTTAAGCAAGTGGCCTCTTGACCTACAGAATTTGGTATCTGTCAAAAGACTTCTGTAGAAAGCACCAATTAGCCAGGCCCGCTTTGAGTATCCTATAGCAGAATTATGGAAACCATGTAAGACAATCGGGCACTTAACCATGAGATCCCATGGTGTGCTACTCTATCTTGTTCGTTTGTGGCTGTGGTCCCGGTCTCCCCCTTTAATGGCCACATGTGGTGTGAGGAGTTGTAATGGATTCGGTGGTGTTCCTCCTAGTCCCACGAAGCAGAGGTTCTGAAGCACCTGGCTGAGAAGCGGGAACATTGCAAAGAAGTGCAGCAGAAAGCACTGGAGGAGAACAACAACTTCAGCAAGATGGCAGAGGAGAAGCTCAACCAGAAGATGGAGTCCAACAAGGAGAACCGCACGGCAATAATGGCGGCCATGAATGAGAAGTTCAAAGAGAAGGTACGTGGGCGCTTCTCGTTGTTGGGAGTTTGCAGCTTCTGTCTCGTTTGCCCGTTTTGCTGCTTCTGTAACCTCTGTGCCTCCTCTCTGACTCTGGCTTTAGGACAAGAAGCTGGAAGAGGTTCGGAAGAACAAGGAATCCAAAGATTCAACTAGCGAGTAGAACTGAACTGTACAATCGCAGGATCCCAAAAGGGTTATTTTCTTTCTTTTCTTGTTAAATATCCAAAGATTTTATTTTTCCATAAGTTCTTTGATGGCCAGTATTTGTATTCACTGCCCACTGTACTGTTGTCAGTTTCTTTTAAGGTTTAGGAAAAAGTTCCACCTTCTCAGTGTCTGCAGCTATTTTACACGCGACTGTTGGCCATCGAGTCTGAGCTGATTGAGTGTGTAGCTTTGTTTATGCAGCTCTTTGATATTCGTGGTCCTACCTTTTAAAAGAAGCATGTCCCTTCATGAATCCTTCATGTTTTGATGAACATGTCTTAAAATGTGCTCCTAAGTCCTATCTGTCCTCTAGCAGTTATGAAACGTCACTGCATTGTTCAAAGGGGTCACGTTCTGTCGCTGGTGTTTAGCATAGGTTGTGCAATTCCACGACCTGCTAGTCCTGCTTTGTAATTGTGCCTCTGCCCTTTTCTTGTGCTGGCTGCCATTTTTGCTTTCATGCAGCTGGAATGTGAGCATGGGCTTCTTTTTTATTTTTGTATTAAGCACATGACTGTTACTTGCTGGAGAGGTTGGCCATCTTGGCTCAGGAGTGAAGGGCTCTGCTCTACATGTGGAATGCAAAAAATGAGCAATACACCTTGGCATCTAGATTGTTAACTCTTGTACCAAGAAAAAATAAATAAAATGCTAATCCTAGTCTGCTTGTACTACTGATTGTGTTTACATGAAGTCTTATTATGGAAGTACAAGAACTTTTGTCAACACTTTATACTTTATTCAAACCATGTTGATGTAAGCATGGCAGCTGAAATGAAGTAACAGAACGAGAGGCAGTGCGCTATCGCGAGATAAACGCAGGCCTGTACAGAGGCGACCTGGAGGGATCTAAACTACAGTGTTCAGTCTTTTTTAATACAGGCAGCTCCTTACACCATACGCAGTTCCACAACACACACTGGCCCCAACAAATTACTGCCTAACGGTAGAGTAACTGCATACGGGTTTGTACAGCACCACCAACTGACATAGGATAAAAGTCCTAATAAAGGAAACTCAAAAGACGTGCATGCATACTCGTGTAACTACGTTTAAGTGCCTAAATCGTAAGAAAGCAACAGGCTCGGACTTAACCCGACTATCACCCTCCCCAAAAGAGCCCCGGGCGGCTTATGTAAGTAAGGCTGAACTCTTATTCTCGTCCAACGGATCTAGACAGGAGCACTAGCGCCAGCTCTTGTAACACTTGGGTTTTACACTCTATCTCGTTGGGTCCTCCAGTACATATGAATTAGGAACTGTAAGAATATACGTCCTTTCATATTATGAATTACCATGCTTGAATGTGTGGATAAAAATCAGCTCAAATGTAAATCTCACACTCCTACATTAGTAGGCTATTTCATTACCGATCTTTCATTGTTCCAGAGATGTAATGGTACAATGAGAGACTAAATAATTACTGTATACTTTCACTTTGGCGAGTGCTATCACCAGGGGTGTAGCAGCAAATTCTGGGCCCTGTACACTCTCAATGTCAGTGGGCCTCTATAAATGCCAGTAAACGAGGCACATGAGCAAAATGGGCCCCTCTCCCTACTCGGGCCCTGGGTAGTCAGGTCCACTTTTCCCCCCCACTACCACGCCCATGGCTATCACACATTATGCTTACAGAGGTGCTTCTGGAAAGCGCACACAAACTGTTATTCGCGCACCTTTCCGAGCTGCACTTTATAAATCCTGTTGCCTGTTGGCGTTTACCAAACAGATTAAATCGTATTTTACTCTCTCTTTTGTCATACACAAATATATCGAAGAGCTACTGATACCGCTTTGACACAAGAGGCAGATGGACTCCTCGTGCAATGTTCTGTACTGAATAACTGAATGAATTATGATGATCTCAGACATAGAGAGGTGTACAGTTATAACCTCCTCGCGCGGTCAGACACCTCGCGCTGTTCTGGACCGGTCAGATTCCCACTGGAGGACCCCTATGGACCAGCACTATTATTTGGATATTGGCTCATTCTCAACACAGCAGTGATTTTGAGATAGAATGGCAGAAGACATTGCACTAGTGTTGTGTTGGAGATTTTACACACTCAGAAATATCCAGCCAGCAGCAGACCAGTTGCTGGTGGAGCAGTAGCCAGAAACTCACAATTGATGAGGATTCAGAACACACCCTGTATGGAAACAGGTAAACTGTCTGACTGTACACCCACATGATGCCTCCATGTTTCTGAAAAAAGATGCATGGTGGGTGTATAAGTGCAGAATGTACCGACTTTTTACATTTTGCCATATACTTCCCTATTTACATCTGTCTGATATGTTTCTGCTCACTAACAGCATTAATTAGCGCTGCAAACCAAGGAAGAAGAAGCAGAAACCTTTATTAACCCCCATAGGGAACGTCCAGTATGTACTTAACACATCAAGAGTTAGCACACGCATACCCAGAACAGCGGGCAGCCTGGAGCCCCCAGGGGGTAGTTGAGGGGCTCCAGGCCAAACCCAAACAAATGGGAGAGGGAGCAGGGAAAGAGAAGGTGTCTTGCTGTCTACACCTCCCACTCAGGTGTACCAGCCAATCTGCTGCCACCTGGTGGTCCTGGCACCGTCACTGCAGGGCTGGGCAGAGGTGTGGAGACCAATCCTGTCACTATGATATGATTTTATTTCTATTTAATTATCACAGTACTATGTCTTAAGTACAAGACTAGCAAGAAGAATGAATTAAACCCATTTTTGATGCATATATGTGAAGAGGGCGAGCTGAAATGAGCTCGACTGGGCATTTATTTGTTCACTTTTATACACATTCAGCATTAATTGCGTGCTTCAGTACCACCGTGCGATCATTAGGGGGCAGCATTGCACAAGCAAACTGATACATACAGACCTTTCAAGGCTTTTTGCTGGTATGATTAAACAGCTTTTGTGCTGGGCAAATTTTTCCAAGTGTTTTCACATTTTTTAAAATAAAAAGACATTTTCTTTTGTTAAGATGAAAACACTCGTGTAGCCCTAAACTAGATACATATTCTATGTACTAGATACTTATTCTATCTATCTATCTATCTATAC
The DNA here is from genome assembly GCF_052324685.1 of Brachyhypopomus gauderio. Lineage (NCBI taxonomy): Eukaryota > Metazoa > Chordata > Actinopteri > Gymnotiformes > Hypopomidae > Brachyhypopomus > Brachyhypopomus gauderio. Next base: position 22,542,875 of record NC_135216.1, read on the forward strand.
ATATACACACCTTTAGTTAATCAATAGCTACATCGTGTTTCTTTAAAAAAAAATAAATTATGTGAAGACATCCCAAACATTAGACATCTGTCCTGTGGCTTTGACCGTTGTAGGCTGTAATACTGAATCTCACATGAGAAATGAGGTGGTAAAGCAGGCTTACTGCATAATGACAGGTGCTTTATGGTGGAACATTCCGGAAAGGTGTGCCCTTAGGGACCATGTGTAAGTGCTTGGAGAAGCTTCTTCAGGACACAGATAACACTAGAGCCACACGACCTCTTGGAGAGGTGTCACGGAGTGGGGGTCTAAAGTCATGTACATGATTGGCTAAGTTCAGCGCGAGGTCAGTACCCGCTCGCCCCCGTTGCAGTGCGCGCTATCGATCCACCTCTGGGATGAGAAGGAGCCGGTATAATGTCAGGACGATAGCCAGCCGGGTCGGCTCGGAACGTCTGATGAGAGAGACGAGGAGCGACTGGCGGCGGCGGGAACGAATCTGTCTGCCGGCGCAGGAGCAGCTGTCACGGCCAGTTCGCCCAGTCACCCATCGAACCGCTCTTGGGTCCCCCGCAATCGTGCTTTGAAGCATCGAAATCATTTAAAAATACCCCCCCCCCCCCCCCCCCCCCCCCCCCCGCTGTGGTAGAACAATAGAAAACAAAGTGAGAGAGACAGAGGGGAAAAGAGATAGAGAAAAAGCAAGAGAGGGAATGGAGAGAAAAACGAGAATGCCGCCCTCCCCCTGACCGGCAGCAACAGGCAGTGCCACCGGTGACCTTTCATGATTAAAGCTGCTCTAAAGGCGCCCACGCAGGTGTCCGCTGACCCAGCGGGTGTGTGTGCTCGTCGTGCGCCCGGCGCCGTCGCCACGCTGCTCGTTGACCCCGGGGAGCATCCCGCCCGCGGTCGCTCTTCCAGCCCACTCAGCCGTGACACACAGCACCGGCTCCGCGGGCTCCGGGCTGCTCGTGCTGAACCGGTCCAGCTCTGTGCTGCGGTTAAAGGCAGAGGCAGAAGGTTTATGCACGCTGCAGTGATAAGGCGCAGAAGGCAGGCAGCGGCTCTCTGAACCCAGGCCGTAAAAGCTGCCAAAAAGATTCTTGTAAGATAAGCTACTTTAGCAATGGTTTTAGCCAGGTGTTATGAAATGGGAAAAATACAGACTTTATAAAAGTTTATTTTTTTCTTTTTGCCTCAGGGAGTTCACGTAACACTTTGGCTGGTTGCATAACAGTACACACTCATACTATTTTCATGAAATGAAAATAACAGAAGGGGAAAAGGAAGGAGGATAAACCAGCTCATGTCTGGAAAGACGAATATCCTGACGAGGGCTAATTAATTCACCTTCAGTCCATCCAGCTTTTCTGCTCCATCTGTTGGAGCGCTGCCCCTGATGCCTGGCGTTTTAAACATTTATCATGTCTTAATGGGCATTTATGGGTGGGTGGTAGTGAGGCGGTGCTGGAGGCTGGCCAAGCTCAGGCTGGCAGGTGTATATGGTGGGGCTGACGGATGTCTGTGGGTGGCCAGGGGGTCTGCTGAACCCTGGCTGATGGGGGTGGTGCTAGGCGTGGGCTCCTGGCGGAGGGGCAGCTCCTCCGTGATTGAGAGAGGGGTAAGGGACCCGTCAGAGCCACCCCAAGGTCAACCTGCCTGGCTGCCCTTGTGAAACTTCCTGGAGGTGGAACGACTTGGGCCCAAGCCCTTCTGATTCTGAGGATCCATTAACCACACTGTCACCATAAACACAACACCTCTCTCTCTCTCTCTCTCTCTCTCTCTCTCTCTCTCTCTCTCTCTCTCTCTCTCTCTCTCTCTCTCTCTCTCTCTCTCTCTCTCTCTCTCTCTCTCTCTCTCTCTCTCTCTGAAGTTGCCTAAGTATTTTACTCCCTTATCAGGGCCCACACATTTACTCTCTCACACACACACACACATACACACACACACACACACACACACACATACACACACACACACACAAGCATGCATACACACACACACACAGTCATGACAAATGAGCTTGGCTCAGGGATGTTAAGGTTTGTTAATCTGAGGCATGAAGCAGAGTATTCCTGACAGATAACTCCTTTAATGCCCGTGTGCTTCACACTATACCTCGCGCACACTTTGCAGGAATCTGCCACTGCGGTTACTGCAGTTTTGGGAGAAAACAATCTTTTCTGAATCGACTGTCAGTACAATTGACTGCACTTGATTTGATTGGTTGTGAATTGTTTACATTCACGTATGCATCTGTTTCCTTCCTCAACTGGCCACAATATCCTTAGGCAGACAGGTTTTTTTTTATCTGGTTGCCATTAAAATCACCACAATATCCTTTTGCAGACTCTGTAGCAAACTGTGTAGGAGAGCATTTTACAGTTAAGGAACAGATTTATGTTACTCTGCCTTCATGCATTAGTCATTTCTGGCTGTTATTGTTAAAGGTGCTGTAAATATGACTTCACTTACAAATGTGTGAAGTAGGTGATGAAAACGTGTGTACTGGTGTTCTACTGGAGCTGGGTTATCATACAGGAATCATACACTGATCAGTTACGACATTGAAGCCACCTTACTAATATTGTGTGGATCCCACTCATGCCACAAAAACAACTCTCACCCTGGAGACCAGGACTCTCCAAGAGCTCTGAAGCTGTCCATGGTGTCTGGCGCCAAGACATTAGGAGCATGTTTAAGTTGGATCTGCTAGAGGGCTGGAGCCTTCTTGGATTGGACTTATATTTCCAGTACATCCCCCAGACGCTCAACTGGGAATTTGTTGACACCCTGAATTTTCTTCCTGAACAGTTTTTGGAGTGTGAGCATCGTCCTGCTGAAGGAGGCCACCGCCATTAGGGAACGCCATTGTTAAGAGGGGGGTGTACTTGGTCTGCTACAATGTTTGGGTAGGTGGTACATGTGAAAGTAACATCCCCAAAATAACCGCCAGGACCCGTGGTCCTGTTCTAACGCTCACATAGCCACTGCAGGGGCCTGTGGCAATGAAGAGCATATACATACATACTGTATATATATATGGTGAGATGCACGGTGTTCTTACACCTTTCCATCATAACTTTTTCAGCAGTTTGTGCTACAGTGCAGCTTCTGGGGGACCACCGGACATCAGGCAGTCTTCTCATCCCATGAACATCAATGAGCCTTGGGCCATCCTCACCCTTTCCCTACTTCAGTGGTGGTTCTTACTCGGATTGTGTTTGGTCGGTACCAACCACTGCATACTGGGATAAGATCACAAGAGAACCTGCCATGTTGGAGATACTCTGACCCCATAACCAGCCATCACAGTGTGGCCCTTGTTGACATCACTCCCATCCTTACACTTCCGACATATCAATTTCAAGAACTGATGGCTCTGGTTGGCCAGTAGTTATTGATGAATTATTAATTGTTGTTAATTTTTTTGTACAAAGCCTCGTTGGTGTATAATGTATGATTAATGCTGACATCAGGAGAGGCTGTGGAGTGGGCACTCCTCTCAGTATGGAGGGGAGCACTGTGGGTAGAGGAAGCCGCTTTAGATTCCTGGGAATTCACAGAGCCAGGATGAAGCTTGGTCAGTCAGCACGTCACACTGCACTAAGATGGCCCTTTAATGCCTTCACATCCATAGGTGGCTAAATATTAGCCTGACAGCTTTTCCTTGCACACCATATATACATGTAATGACCATTAATATAATGTAATCATATACATAATCATATAATAAGCTTCAAATACAGGGTACTTCATGGTAAAAACATGTTTACCATGTATGTAGCTCTGTATGTAGCAAACACAGGTTTGTGGGGACAAACAGTATATAAACAAAAATAAGAGCTCAAGATAATTAGTTTTTTACAGACCTTTTGTATATAGATTTACTTGCCAAGATATATTTTTGCACTGTGAAATTGACATGGAATACATCACATTATGGGGAAGTTGTGCTCATGCTGTACATTTAATTTAACTATTCATTTATGGAAATCTTCAGAAATACATTCCTAAAACATATTTAAAGCCACAGGCAGTAATTTTTGAGTCTTTTTTTTTTTTTTTACAAAGTTTCAGGCAATTGCAAGTATAGCATTTTTAATTTCTGTATTGTGCTGCAGTGCCTTCTTAATGATAGCACAGCAATTCTCTGCATTATTACTATGCCACCATCTCAGATGCCTATAGCGTTACCTTACAATAACGGCCAAATGGCCGACTAGCTGATTAGATTTTGACATCTGGAATGAACTGAATCCCTTAAACAGCCAATAAAACAGCTAATAAAGAAGCCAATGAAATGACCAGATGTCATTATCTTCCACATCTCATCCATACACCAGGCACACTAACATGTCCCAGGAGAACAATTTTGTAAATAAATTAAGCAAACCGAAACAATTGATTTGATTTATGTAATTGATGCAGTAAGACAGGAAAACATTTGGAATTCATATAAGAAAAGTTGTTATTGCCCAAAATACCACAAAATGAATGTGAACAAACAACGCTGGCTAACTAAATAATAACCTAGAGTAATATATCTGTGATTCTGTCTTTCAAAGACCAGCTACATATTGCACAGTTAAATTTCATGGCACGCACAATATTTGTTAGCCTTTGTCCCAATCGGTGGTCAGTTTCTTACAAACACGACTGGTGCTGTTGGAGTGCCCAGCAGCAGCCCTGTCACACGTATGAACCACAGTGTCACCGCTGTGTCTGATACGCTCACAGACGGCACAACGCTCCCGTACATGCCACCGCTATTCAAGTGTCACTGCTGTGCCGAGGATCATCTGCCACCCAAATACCATCCAGTCAGCTGTGGTCCTGCAGCTCCAGGGTGATCAGTAATGAACGGTCTAGAAGGTTCCTGAACTGTTGTGCACAGATGGGCTACGGCAGGGGGTCAAAGCTGGCTAATGAATCTAAATCCATAATTTGTGTGTATGTGTGTGTGTGTGAGATCAGCAGTAACGGATTGAACATTAACTGTTGGGTTTCTTAAAGGAAGGGAGGAAAATGTACTGTAGCTGTCCCGTGTGTGCTGGGATTTGAATATCCCAGAGCTGCAGCCTGGACCCGTAGACCTATAAAATGCACCTACAAGATAACAAGGTATAATAAAGTGGCTTGCTAGGGCTGGTGCAAGGTTCCCATTCCTAATAAAGAGAGTGTGTGTGTGTGTGCGTGCGCGTGTGTGTGAAGGCATGAATGATTATCAACCTCGACCCAATTTTGCAGCACAATTACTGCAATTATTGTTGTAGATGTAGCCCAGCAATCATGGAGTGGCAAAGAGGAACAGCTTATTAAACGACCTGTTCTTCAGGCGCCCCTCTGGCCTTTATCAGGTGATACACGTTAATATGGTGGAAGTATTTAGAAAGAGAAAGATGACTTGCTACTTATCTCCTCTTGTAAACAAAGTGCAGACTGCTTCCGGGTTATCATGACGGCATCTTAATGGAAGTGTCGTAGGGTGAAGGGACAAATGGAGACCGGGGCAGCGCTGGCGTGACACAGCGTGAGGAGTGAGAGAGGAGGAGTGAGACGAGTTGAGGAGCTACGGCAGGAGGGAATGGAGCATTTCATTCGTCCTGCTGTTTTTCATAATCTGACCCTCTGTGGTTCATTCCACAAAGAAATTTGTGTCTTTACTCAAGTTTTTTTGTGAAATACCAAAGTGAGTTCTCAGAATGCTTCTTTTTGGTGCTTGAATGGTGATTAAAGTTCAAAGCCTGACTTTCTGTGCAGCATGATTTGGTGGTATCTGGTAGTGAGAAGAGCCAGGACCACCAGTGTCAGTGGGTGAAATGGGTGTGTGCTTGAAATGGGTGTGTGTCCTTCACTACTTGACACATCATCCTGCCTTCTGCCCCACAGTTTAAGTACTCATCATGAAGCCACTCAGGATAAGGACAACAGCTCCAGTTTTAAAATGGAGGACTTGGAGCACACAGTGGAGGACCAAGCCCTCCTGAAATGTCACCTTCATGGCCGAGCGTCTGACCCAGGACAGTAGCTGGAGGTCCACGGACGTGGGCTGACCACATCAGGAACAACAGTGTCATGATGCGTTAACTGAAGCACTGACACATAATTTGATATAATCATTTTAATTTGCCATTCAAATGATAATGGATGTTATCCAAGTTGCTTAATAATAATTAGGACAAAAATGCTTGTTTTGATGACCCTGGTCTGATACTGAAGATCTGAAGGTCTGTAGTGCTCTGGTGCTGCAGACCTAGTCTGACACCTGGTCGCTAGATGACACCATGTCTCCTGGTACATATTACAGTCTGCGGAGCGTTAGAAACGTTAGTCTACAAAAACACGGTGCTCGTTTCTGGAGAGAGAGGATGATTCAAGCTGGGAGGCAAATAACCGTGACATCAGGTGTCATGGTTGTCGTATCTGTCCAACGTATCTGCTGCTGGCGTGCTCCTTGATCTGTGTTCAGCCCTCCGCTGCATGAAAGGAGACGCCAGAGACGGGAAAACCAGGCAGAGCCCACCGCAGCCCGGCCGTCGCGTTGAAGGCGGAAGTGCTTCGGCGAGATCGATGTCAAAGTGTGTCACAAACACGTCTGATGCGGCGCGGCCGGAACAAAAGACCAATCGCTGTTCGCCATGTGGGCGTTTCTGGTCTTGTGCTCAGTGTGGACGGTCCTCTTTACTTCTGCTCATTGTTTTTGTCTGGTGTCCCAGTGTCCCACTGCACGTCCCTTTTCATAAGAGCCCCAGACCTGCTGAAATGTGGAGCGTGAGGACCAGGTTGACAGACCGGGTTATCAGTTCAGGCAAGAATGTGTATCTTCCTACCTTCATGAAAGTACAGAACAACAAAAAACAATAATGTGCAAAAGAGGCGTGAAATGGTGTGTGTGTGTGTGTGTGTGTGTGTGCATTTGTATGTGTGTGTGTGCATTTGTATGTGTGTGTGTGTGTGTGCATTTGTATGTGTGTGTGTGTGTGTGTGTGTGTGTGTGTGTGTGTGTGTGTGTGTGTGTGTGTGTGTGTGTGTGTGCGTTTGTGTGTGTGTGTTGACATTTGGGCTTTAAATTAAATTACAGAATCACAGCTTATCTGAACAGAAAAAGCGCCTCACACCCAGTGTACCGCATTTAAATCCTGTGTTCTATTGTATACTGGGAGGCTCCAGTCTGCCACCTGCATCACAACTTCTTTCAGGCAAAACCCTCTCTGGTTACCTCAGTAAATATTTATACTGAAAACTGGTGCTGGGTGATAAGAGAGGGACATTTCTGTGTGTGTGTGTGTGTGTGTGTGTGTGTGTGTGTGTGTGTGTGTGTGTGTGTGTGTGTGTGTGTGTGTGTGTGTGTGTGTGTGTATTGGGGGTTGGCGAGTTTTAAGCTGATGGTAGTATTGCTTACTTACTAAGTTAATGCATAATTGTACAGTAATGCGATTGCATATATGTTGCTCTAACCTTCTTTTGAGAGCATCAATAGGTCTACCAGTGTTATGCTTCAAGTTAATTTAATGCCTGTACCATGAATTAAATTAATAGACTAATCAAATCAAAGGAGGCTTGTTCAAGAAGTTTGTTGCTCATGAGGTGTTTAAAATGCAACAGAAATACAATTCCTCTCCTCTTCAGGGGACCATGCACAACTGGCTAACAACTTAAGCAACTTGCAACTTGTGCCCATTAAGACCTCGGAGGTTTTTTGAAGGAGAATAGCGCAGCAGTGAAGTTCATTTGGGTGTACGCTGCTTACTCTGCCAGATTGTCCACGACTCAAGTGCTTCTTGTGCATTTTCATGGCACGACAGGTAAGCAATAAACAGCCACAACCGCTGGGCTTCCGAAAAAGGACGAAATCAAGCGTTTCCAGTGCGACATGTTCCCAGGTGTTCTCCTGCTCAAATCCTAACTGTTCCCACTGTTGATGTCTGAGAAGAGAGGAGACCTGGATCTCTCATGGCAGCAATCTGTGGGCACACCAGGCTGTGAAACAAGACATCAAAGGAGGGATTTCACCGCACTAACTAAATCAAATCTAAACTGTTCGATTTTGTCTCTTTCGATTTTCTAAAATAGGCTTTTTCCTCTTTCAAAGCACCTTTAGTGTGTTAAAAAGATTGAGTTTAGGCTGAAAGCTTACAGTCCCAAACGGTCTCCCATTCAGCTACTAATAATGCACAACCCTGCTTAACCCCCAGAAGAGACATCAAATACTGACCCTGAATGTATAGTGACATCAAATACTGACCCTGAATGCATAGTTACATCAAATACTGACCCTGAATGTATAGTTACATCAAACACTGACCCTGAATGTATAGTTACATCAAATACTGACCCTGAATGTATAGTTACATCAAATACTGACCCTGAATGTATAGTTACATCAAACACTGACCCAGACTGTACAGTGAAATCAAAAACTGACCCTGCCTGTATAGTGACATCAAACACTGATCTTGCCTGTATAGTGACATCAAACACTGACCCTGCTTGTATAGTGACATCAAACACTAATCCAGCCTGTAAAGTGACATCTAACATTGACCCTGCCTGTATTGTTACATCAAACACTGACCCAGCCTGTACAGTGACAACAAACACTGACCCTGCGTTTATAGTGACATCACTGACCCTGTCTGTATAGTGGCATAAAACACTGACTCTCCATGTATAGTGGCATAAAACACTGATACTGCCTGTATAGTGACATCAAACACTGACCCTACTTGTATAGTCAATCAATCAATCAAAAATATTTATATAGTGTTTTTACAACAGTTGTTGTCACAAAGCAGCTTTCTAAGTATCTGAGTCCAAGCCCCCAAGCCAAGGGCGACAGTGGCAAGAAAAAACTCCCTAAGAGCAAGAGGAAGAAACCTTGAGAGGAACCAAGACTCAGGGGAGGAATCCATCCTCCTCTGGCCAGCGCCGGTCACCATAACAACAATTAGAGAGATACATAAACAAAGAATAGATGGGAATGATAAATCTTTGACTGTATCTATGTAATTCTTATTCAGTCCTAAACTTCTTGATGGTTGGTAATAGTAGAGTAGGCTGTAGAGATACAGCCATAGCAGGGGAGAATTTGGGGTGGTGAGAGGGGCCAGGGCAGTGGGTTTATCCTTCATCCACAGCTGGTTAGGCAGGAGGTTGCTGGCCCAGGGTAGATATCAGGAAAAGCTCATCTCTCCTTGTCTCAGTATCTCTCGGGTAGGAAGGCAGCCATTTGGAAAAAGAAAAGAGGGGAAATAAGCTCTGTATGGGATTATGTGTGGGACAGGAAATTTAAACATTTCTCGAGTGTGGCAGTAACTCCGGCATTAGATTATTACAGCCTAGCTAAAATGGCAGAACCAGAAGGCAAAACAGACTTGGAAGCATCTTGAGACATTGGCATCCATCCACTACACTGTGAACAACCTTGAGTGATCACGTGCAGTGACAGGATGACAGCACCAGTGCCCCAGTTTACCATAAAACCCTTCGCCCATTAACCCCTGGATCTGTACATTTATCTAAGTGGGCACAATAATTACCAGACGATAAACTAAATAAGTAAGTTTTCAACCTAAACTTAAAGGTTGAGACTGAGACTGTGTCAGAGTCCCGGACACATTCTGGAAGGTTATTCCATAGTTGGGGGGCCTTATAAGAAAAGGCTCTTCCCCCTGCTGTTACCTTATTAATTGTTGGAACTAATAAGAGGCCAGCACCCTGTGATCTTAGTAGACATGGGGGTTCTTAATAGGAGATAAGTTCCTGGAGGTAATCAGGAGCAAGCCTGTGCAGTGCATTATAAGTCAGTAGAAGAATTTTAAAATCAATATGGAATTTAACTGGGAGCCAATGCAGGGCTGATAAGACTGGGTTAATGTGATCGAATTTTCTAGTTCTAGTCAGAACTCTGGAAGCGGCATTTTGAACTTCTTGAAGTTTATTTAGATTCCTATTAGAGCATCCTGACAGTAATGAGTTACATTAGTCTAATCTTGAGCTAACAAAGGCATGTACCAATTTTATGTGTCATGCTGGGATAACGCATTTCTTAGATTGGCAATGTTACAGAGATGTAGAAAAGTTATTCTTGTAGTATTATCTATGTATTTATCAAATGATAGATCAGAGTCGAGTATGACGCAGAGATGTTTGGCTACTTAGCCAGGAGTAATGGGGGAGTCTGTGACATTTAGCATTAGATCTGGAATTTTCTGTCTTGCGGGCTTTGGGCCCAGAAGGAGAACCTCCGTTTTGTCACAGTATAATATACTGACATCAAACACTGACCCACAATAGTGACATAAAACGCTGTTCTTGTACAGTTACATCAAACACTGACCCTACCTGTATAGTGACATCAAACACTGATCCTCCCTGTAGTTACATCATAAACTGACCCTACCTGTATACTGTATATGGTTCATGATAAAAGTATGGCCCGTTCTAAGAGTATGGTTCCCTTTAGGAATATGGTCCACTGAGTTTGGCTCACAATAAGAATATGGTCCACTGTAAAAGTATGGTTCACAATGAGAGTATGGTTCACTGCAACAGTATGGTTCAGTGTGAGAGCATAGTTCACTGTAAGAGTAGGATCCACAAATCCATGAATGACAACCCGAATGATATTGAAAAGGCCAAAGATCTATTTACAGGTGAGGCCATAACCAGCTGAACTGAAGAAACGTCACTATGTCTTACAGAAGAAGTAAGGAGATGCCAGCCATCACTCACCAAACACTGACACCTGGCAGACAATCATACAGGCACAAATAATTTTTCAGATGACTTTTACTTCATTTGGAAAAGGACATTCCAGACTATCACAAACTAGAAACCAAAACCTTCAGCACACCTCTTACCAAACCATCTTAGTTGTTTTCATAATCAGACTCAGAATTTGTTGCTATATTTTCACATATTCACTTATTTTCACTATATACTTGGTGCAATACAACAGAGACAGAAAAGAGAATAAAATAGGAGATATATATATATATATATATATATATATATATATATATATATATATATATATATATATTAATATATCAGAAAATTTGTTGCAGACTGAAGAGCTCACAGGAGTGTGATTAACAAAAGATGTGCTATGTAATACATAAAAGATGAACAATATATTCACGGTGCAATCATGTGCAAGTCACGGAGTTTATGTCAGTAATCTGGATCTGATGATGCTGACTGCAGTTGGGAAAAAAAACTTGCCAGAGGGGAGTGTTTTGAAGATGTCATGTCCAGAGTGTAAGGGGTGAGTCATGGCCTTTCCTGCTTGCCTCAGTCTTCTGCAATGGAGGCTGCAGCCAGTGACCTTCTGCGCAGAGCGAGTGGCACGCTGTAGTCTGCTCTTGTCCTTGGGCGTAGCAGCAGCGTCCAAAATGGTGATGGAGGAGATGAGTGTGGACTTGATGATGGCAGTGTGGAAGTGCGCCATCAGCGGCTTTGACAGGCTGAACCTCAACTGCTGCAGGAAGTCCATCCATTACTTGTCTTCTCTGTGATGGAGCTGGTGTTCCATCCTTCTCTGTGTCTTCTCACTGATGGAGCTGGTGTTCCATCCTTCTCTGTGTCTTCTCACTGATGGAGCTGGTGTTCCATCCTTCTCTGTGTCTTCTCTGTGATGGAGCTGGTGTTCCATCCTTCTCTGTGTCTTCTCTGTGATGGAGCTGGTGTTCCATCCTTCTCTGTGTCTTCTCACTGATGGAGCTGGTGTTCCATCCTTCTCTGTGTCTTCTCTGTGATGGAGCTGGTGTTCCATCCTTCTCTGTGTCTTCTCTGTGATGGAGCTGGTGTTCCATCCTTCTCTGTGTCTTCTCTGTGATGGAGCTGGTGTTCCATCCTTCTCTGTGTCTTCTCTGTGATGGAGCTGGTGTCCCATCCTTCTCTGTGTCTTCTCTGTGATGGAGCTGGTGTCCCATCCTTCTCTGTGTCTTCTCTGTGATGGAGCTGGTGTCCCATCCTTCTCTGTGTTTTCTCTGTGATGGAGCTGGTGTTCCATCCTTCGCTGTCTTCTCGGTGATAGAGCTGGTGTTCGACTCCATCTTGAGGTTTTTGGTGATGATGGTGGCCACCTAGCATAAAGATTCCACACTGACAACTCTGGGAGTGACCCAGGTGATGGGGTCAGGTGGAGATATAAACACTCAAATGTCCACAACAATCTCCAGTGTCTTTAAAGTATTAGGGTCCAGGTAGTTTTCACCACACCAGGATATTACTTTGTCAAAGTCTTTGTACAAGGACACAGGATTTGTGCCTCCCCTCTCCACAGCTGAGCGTGATCAGTGTCCACTGTTCCTCTCTTTTCCGTCGCTAAGATTTCGGGGGAGTTGTTACAGACATAAAGAAGCAAAGAATTCCAATGAAAAGGAAACAATGAAGCAATTAGTTTATCAGTGCATTCAGCATTCATTTACATAGATGAATACCAGGCATTCCAGTGAGTCTGAGCTGATAACTCTACCTATATGGTTCCTGTAGTTAAGATGGAGACCATTTAAGATGTAGACTATTTAAGGTGTAGTTACGATGTAAACTTTTTCATATGTAGACTAGTTAAGATGTTAAGATGTAGATTTAAGATGTAGTTACACTATAGACTATTTAAGAAGTAGACTATTTAAAATGTTGTTAATATATAAACTATTTAAGATGTAGTTAAAATGTAGACTAAGATGTAGTAAAGAATTTTTTTTTAATGTAGACTATTTAAGATGTAGACTATTATGTTCTTTGTAACAAGGACAAAGTTGTGTCTGAATAACTAAGAAATCTTTTGAAATGCAAGCAACTCGATGTGGGAAGAGATGGAATAACCATGCTAACAATTGAAAAAAAATATTTCTCATAATTTTCCAGCTGAAGCTTGGGGTGATTTTGCCCGTGGCCCCAGGCTCCTTCCACAGCAGTTATGGTCAACAGTTGATGGATGAGCAGAACCGTGATACCATTATTGTGCTGTTGAAAGGCAGGTTCAATGTCACTGTTGCAAGGGGAACAAGATTTGGGTGCTACACTGTAGTCAGGTCTTAGGGACAAAGGGACCACTTTTTCCTGGATGATGATGGCAGGTCTATTCTTTGTGACAGGAAGATTGCAGGTAAGAGAGGCTGTGTCCCAAAACCAGTGACGAAAGGCTTAAAAGGGAACAAAAGGCCCTAGGGCAAGAAAACTGCAGATATGGGAACATTACACAGAAGTCAGTGAGGCCAGGATTCAGGCTGCTCTAGATAAATCCAAACCTAGCAACCTCTTCAGACTAGATTAGATTAGATTTGTGAATGAGCCCATACCAAAGCCAATCAAGGGGGAAAAAGTACAGGCTAGACACCATATTGATCTTATGGACATTAATAAATTGTATGTGATAGAAATGCCATATGTAGATAGGTGGATGAGACCTCTTCAATAAGAATGCCTGGCTTAAATCACTGAAAAGGAAAAAAAAATCACCAAGCGCTGAATTGTTTTTTTATCTACAGTGAACATGGGCTTCCTAAAATATTATAGTGTGATCAAGAGAAAGAATTCCATGGTGCTCTGAAGAAACTATGTCCCACATAGTTGAGTGGCTGCATCAATTATAGTAAAAAATAAAACATAAAAAATAAATAATTCTTGCAATTTAACTGTTAAATTATAGCTGGCTAAAAAAGACATCTGGCAAAATTTGGCAAAGTGTTTAAAAAAGACCCAAAGAAAACTTCAGATGTACTATGATAGACTTGTGGTTAACCACTGAGAGTCTGATAAGATAGTGGAAAGAGCCATTCAGTGGACATTATCAGACCTTATCAGAAGACAAAGTCTATTATTTAATTAGGTGGTGCCTCATTGACACACTCTTGCCACCCCATGTGTAAAATTTGGGACACAACCCTGGAACCATTAAGGGTAAAGATTTGCAGCTAGGTCTGATGCACTCTGTTCTGTGAGAACTGCTGGAGACCGAAGGATTCAGAGTTTTGTGCGCTAGTCAGCCATAGCTACAAAATGTCAGTCTCAAATTGGGAAAGGGTCAAGGTTCTGGGTCCTTCCAGAAGAAAAAAATGTGGTGAACACAATCCTTGTGTGTATAAATGACGTGAAGGGATATTGTGTAGAAATGATAAAAGCTCTTTAGTCAGACATATTTTCCTCACTATGTATGCCTGTGTTCGCCACTGGTATCGATCTTTGCTTGGAGCCATTTGGTGACATTTTCAGATGTGTCTAATCAAAATCTCCTATTTAAATATTAGGCCAAAGCTACATTTCCAGAAGCTACATCACATGTGATTATTATCATAGTAGGACCAAGAATGGGACCAAGGTTAATCGTACGTGGATGAGGAACAGGTCTGTAGTCACAGTATACTATACTGAGTATAGTCAACAATATTAGGCGTAAATCTTTTTACATGAAAAAAATAATCATTTGCCTGCATCCAAGTATAACATTTACACGAATGTCACACTCAAGGTCGTGATGTATCGAGAGACTCATCTAACAAGCGAGTCTACACAGATAGATGTGATGCAATAGGCATCAAGATTTCTTAAAATGCGGTCAGAGTGTCTTTTAAAGATTTTTTCTCAGCCAATAACACTGCAAAGTCAGAACTACGGTACAAGTACAAATCTAGCTGAACCATTCAGAGGAACGAACAGCAATCTAGTTTGAAAACACAATAGTTTAAAACACATATATATTTTGTATATTCTGTTTTAGGAAAAAAAAATCTCATCAAAAATATAACTTCAGAAGCAAATCTATTACAAGTGTCATTGTTTAATTGAATTCAATTGAAGTGAAACTCAGAATGGCTTAAGCATTCGGTGTGTCAGGTATGTGGAACACTGAGCAGGTGAGTGGATGTTTGCATCATGTCATTGTCATATCTACTATAGTAGATCCAGATGGAACAGGTGGCACTGAGCATGCATTGATAGTGCCAGGGAATCTGGGTATAGCCATAGTCACAGAGGAAACCACTACAGAGGTGGTGTTGGGGCCTGCTTGGTTGCATACTAGGTGAAATCCATATGTAACCAGCAGCATTGTGCATTAATGGTGCCAATATGGCTGGTTGGGCTTTAGTCACTGGAAAGGCCAATATAGACTCATATAGGCAATATAAATGATTCTAGATTATATAGATTCATGTAGATTATAGATAGATAGTAGGTGCAGTGCATAGTATGTAGTGCATAGTGTGTAGTGGCGATTGTGTAGAGTGTAGTGTGTAGTGTGTAGTGCAAAGTGCGTAAAGCATTTATGAAATAGGTGTCAGTGAGCCTGGGTATGGACTTAGTGACTAGGGAGGCCTCTTTTTTTTAGCTTTTGTCTAAAGTGATTTTGTGGTTGGTTTAAAAGTGAGCTTGGAGGGTCTGGGTCTGGGATGCCAGATCTCACTGATGGGCCTTCTGGAGGTGTCGTGGACTTCAGTGAAACATCGATGAAGGGATTATCACTGATGCCACATGTGAAGAGTTTGTTGTGAGGTTGTGGTTTATTTTATGAAGTGAGAAGGTTGGGTTCATTCTGAACCGCTAATGGTTTGGCACAGGATATTTTACAGCTAATAACAATATATTTAGCTTATATCATTTATATATTATTATATTATGTCATTTTTTAAATTGGTGTGACAATTTGGGTGGCAAGCCTTTTGTCTAGGGTGGCAGCTGTGTGCCTGTGTCATGTGGATGGCACCTGGTTGGCACTCAAGTATCTATTTTTGTAGAGATTACAACAAAATGACTATATAACCTGCACGAGTGAGTTTGGATCCTATAAGATCACATCACTCACCATTGAGCTGCTCAAATTTTCCTAGTTGGGTTTTTAATGGTTTCAGCTCTTGGTATGAAAATCTTATTTTACCCACTGAAGGATTTTATGAAGACTCAGTCTATGTTGGTTCTTTATCAAATTGGTGAGGTTCTGGGACTATTTTCAGCCTGTAGTGGTCCTAGAGTTCCTAAATGAAGATTATGCAGAAGGAAGAATTTCACAGTACCCCAGTGAGTAACCACACTGGACCAAACCAGCATGTGTGTTCTAGCTCTAATGCTCACAGGCCTTTGGTCAGTGTCTCTGGATCTCAGAAGAATCAATCACCCAAGCAGAAGATGTCCAGGCATTAGTGATCAAACAGACCCTCAACATGTCAGCCATAATCAACGGGGTTTCTCATCTGTCAGGTTGTCCATCTCTCTAGATCTTTCTTACTCTGTATTTCTATATGGCATGCATCAGCTTCCTCAAAAGAGAGGAGAGGAACTGTTAAACAGTACCCCCTAAACACCCAGATTGGACAAAAGCATTCATTGCACTTAGAAATTTGAATTTAGTAGATAACGAGTGAAAGTAAAATCTACACAAGGGGCAAAGCAGCAAGGTCACTTTAAAGTGTAAAAGTGAAGTTCACTTAAAAAACGCTCTGCTTTGTTAACATTGTTAAACAGGAGACAAACGCAAGATTCTGCGCTGCTGTTGCTGAGGACGTGTTGCTTCAGCGTAAATGGCCCTTTCAACCTTCTTTTGTGTAGGCGATTGTAAAAGAAATGAAAACACGCTGTGCTCGAGTTGCTCTCCATCTTGCGAGTTACATTAAAGTGAGCGTTCAATTGTTCCACGATCACGATCTATGGTTAAACACCTAACACATCCTGGTGTTCTCTCCTCTCATTACCATTCCTGAGACCTCAGAGCATTAAACCACACACCTGTAAACTCCAGTCAGTTGTGTGTGTGAGGTTTTCAACTAGAATGCTTGTCATACTGTTCAGATATAGTAGGTGCTGTATTTATTGTGACTCGGTGTTACTAGTCTGGCTGGGGAGTTTCTGTAGCTGTGATGGCCAGAAAAGGTTACTTTGAATGTGGGTTTGAGTAATGGATACCTGAGGTTAAGGTTAAAGGATTCACATGCAATAATTTTTACATTTAATACGTTACATCCAATTAATGGTCACTTTTAGATAGATTAAAGGAAATCTATGAGTCACTAGATCGGTTTGCTGTTTCGTGATTTTTCAAAAGCGCTAACAGATTTTTTTTCTTTTAATCTCAGTTATTTCAAATATGACAAAAATGTTTATGACAAATATTGCAGCCTACATTTTGTTTAACATCGACTTCAGTACAAACATTATGCGGCATGCACACACATTTTTTCATAAGGATAATCTTCAAAAGCCTTGATAACAAAATATACTTTCTGACTCTCTTTGAATCTTTTAAGGATTTATGAACTTCATGGTTTCCTAAAAAAAGACAAAAGTGTAAAACAGGGAAATATGTAACTGCAGATTTTCTTCAGATTCTGTCACTGTCATCACTTGGTTGGTATTTGAGAGCATCATCATGGGTAGATGTGGTGTTAACAAAGAAATAAGACAAGAGAAAGCAGAAGAATCACCTATAATTGTGATGATGCCATAGACCTCTTAGTAGTGTGCTGATACTGCTTTGCTTAATTGTGCAGTCATCAGTCATTTACAAAAAACGGGCTGCGTTGACTTATTCTGAGACCTTTGCAAAAAATACGGGCGATTGTGCATGTCTTGCTATAGCCTCTTGTTGTCAGGCTCTTCACATGGGTGTCATGACTGCGAAGGACGGATTCCTTACTTTAGCGTTTCTGTCCAGTCAGTAGTTCCGCGGCCCCGTTTCTGTAAGCAGCTTACTTGGCAGGGAAATACCTTCAGCTGCGTTTTTCACTAGCAAAATAGCACGAGACCGGACAGCCACGGACGGGCAAGCTTGAACTGTCATTGCACTCGGATCACTGTTGCAGTTTCTTATGCATTAAGCTTCTCATCGTCAGTCCTTTAAGCCTCTTATTGTCGTGCGCATGCCATCTCTCTGTAGGACGTGCAGGCTGTCCTGAACGCCGACTGTCACGCATGCAATGCGCCCTGACCCCATCGGCCATTTATTCCGCAGGACACATCAAATAAACCCACATTTGTTGTCACGCTTCCAACTTCCTGCAGTCTGACTCTGACCTCCTTCTCTTGGGATTTATGCTCTCTCTGGGGCCATTAGTAAGGGCAAGGAAGACTCCCACCTCATTTCCTTTATTAGCACAGAGTGCTGATATGAACGTAAGTCGCCTGAGCAGCCCGGGTCTCAGCCCACCTCCGAACATTCGGACCCGGTCGTGTTTTCCTCAGGCGAAGCGCCGCAGCTTCATCACGTTCCCCATCGGCGTCCACGGGGAGGCGCTGCAGACTCGTCCTTCCTCACTGCGTGTTTCTCGGGAGGAAAAGCAGAAGTGAGAGGGGAGAAAAGCTCATTTTGAACGGTTTGCCTGACGTCAGCTGGAAGGTCTCGGGTTGTTACTGCGTCTCTGGTGGAGACTCAATATCTCCAGCAGGATATCAGCGATCAATGGGCGCCTGCCTTCAACTTTGTGTCACAGTCTTGCAAAGTCACCGCAAAGATTTCAGTTGTTGTGACGAACTGGAATAACGCGCCGACAATGAATCCACTGACTTTTCTGCTTATTCTTGTCGTCAGAGTTTGCGGTGAAAATCTTGAAGGGCCAACAGGTAAGATTTGAGTTTGCTTCCGTCCGCACAGCTGCGCGGATCCGTGTTCTTCTCTCGCGTTATGGGTCTTCTGGATAGTTGACAAACATTGATATCTTGGAACAGTGATCTAAATTACACTGTTTATGTTGCCTATTCTGTGGTCATGTTGTATAAACAGGTAAAGTTTACACAAGTTTCAGAAAGCATGGTGTTTAAGACCACAGGGCAGAAGTAGCTGAGCAGCTGTCAGCCCCACAGCTGAAGATGCAGCCGGTCACACAGACAGCAGGACGCATGTGGGTTTAAACTATCACGTCCGGACGGGACAACGTTGACCCGACAGAACATTTCAATTACGACTGAGCGGTTAATTATTACGAGTCACTTATAAATGTGGTCTGTTTTGCAATGATGTCCTTTGACAGTATGTTTGTAATACTGCGTTTATCCTGAGATGCCGACGTGCCGATAATGGTACGACGGTAACTGAGAGATTATTCACTCATTCTCCCGTAGTGTGTTTAGATTTGGAAAATGGTTTATTGCAAGAACATAAATCGGAATTTTGCACTGTCGATTTTTATATTGATCCTGCTTCCGTGCTTGCTGTTGCATTTTAATTCGTTTATGATGGTGATATGTGCACCAAGTTCGAAGTCCAAGTACAAGGATCCGCGTTAAATTCCCTGGCAGTTATTTTTTACATATATCCTACTCTCTGTTCAATTCCACTGGTAGTTATTTTGACATATACTCTCTGTTCAATTCCACTGGTAGTTATTTTTACATATAGGCTACTATCTGTTCAACAGCTGCTTACTAACTCTGCTGTGTGCGTGTCATATAAGACGGACTAAGAGTGCTTATGATCACTTATTTATACTGCGTCTCTCTCTCTCTCTCTCTCTCTCTCTCTCTCTCTCTCTCTCTCTCTCTTTCGGATTGTACATTTCTAACTTTGTTTCGTAAAACTTGCTTGGACCTTGTAACGCTATAATTTTACAACTTTAGACTGAGATTTGGCAACTGAAATCTTCCAGGATTTGAATCGCTGCGTCTTTTACTCGCCGTAATGACCGCAGACACAAACCCGTATAGCCCAGTGTAAGTGCAGCTACATGAGGGGAGGACTGGACCACTAGTGCCTGCCTATGCGCTATTATCTGAATCACCACTAATTGAACTGAACATATTTGATTGTCAAACACGTAGGCTACTGTACCGTCGCAGTTATCTTATTCGATTAGGCTCATATCACTGTGTGTTGACAGCAAATATCTTTTGAACTGTGTATGTCGAGTTCTGGAGAGATAAGTCAGTTAGGAATGATCGGAATTAACATTACAATTCGTCTCTCATTTAACGATTTCCCGAAATGACCTTGAACCTCTCAAGCAATTGCCGCCGTCCTCACATCTACGGTGTAATTCAGACCGCATGATTTGAGAGATTGCATTAATAGTATATTAACGGAAGAGGGCTCATAAAGTACCGTTTGTGGCCAGCAGACAGTTGTCGGTACTGACGCGTACTGGTAAAATGAAGATAAAGATCGCGCGACTACAACATTTCACTCCGCGCTCACACTTTAATTGCTTTGTGCCTGTGCCTGGTAGCAAATATTGCTATTCCTCTGCCAGCATTTCACTGTCAAGTTATTTCATGTCGAAATGAATCTCTTCTGGGTCCATTCACGTTACTTTTGTGACGTCTAATATGAATCCCGGGTTCTGTGTGGCGCCGCTCGCTGAGACGTGTTTTGGTTTTTGATAGGCCCCTCTGTGCACTCCTGTATCAACGTCGACACTGGAAGGCAGTATTCATCAAATGAATCTACGCCCTCGGTGACATTCAGACTTCATCAAGCATTACCAGGAGCGAAACGATATTTCCTAAGAGGAAAAACTACGCCTCCGGCAAGGGAAAAGAAAATTGGCTGGGTTTAATTGTGAAACGGTTGTTTTTGCAATTACTTTAAACCCAATTAGACCATGCAGCCAAACAGCCCTTTGAGGTTGTCCTTTTATTGTTGATTCTCAATACAGATAATGGAAAAGGTTGGATAATGTGACTATCTAATGTGTCTCTTAACACCACATGGAAGTCTTCCCTGATATAACATAATTTCCGCTTCTTATGACTGGGAATTTTATTTGGGAGATCATGACAGCATTGAACAGTGATGATAGTTATGCAATCTCAATGTATGGTAACCTGTTCCATTTGTAACACACACACACACACACACACACACACACACACAGGTTGATTGACATGCTGTTATGACACTCATGTGTGAATATGCTTCATGACTGAAACAATCTACGGTGGCCGAGAAGACCCATTGCGCTGCAAAAGAAAAACACGCTGCACACAGCAAATTCATCCAAATGAAAACATGTGCGCAACATTTCAGAAATGTGCTGCAAATTGACAAAAGCTGCACATTCAGAAATCAGTCACAACACAATGGAAGAATTTCTGGGCAAACTATTATAAGCAGCAACTGCCATGTGAAAAGTAAGTGATTACTATGATTTTATGGCTGGTAAGATAACTTATGATATAGAATGAAAAACAAGTTTATAATCTCTGCACATTTATTATTGGTATGCTGTACATAACACAGCCTTAAAATCCCTGATCCCATTTACCACCTACTTTCTGTCTAAATACCTAGCTAACTAACTATATACCAGGTTTAGTTTTTTCTATTTTGTGGAATCATTTTGAGAAATTTTGCATCATTTAGCTTTCCTGTGATAAAATCATGGTATTCACTTACTTTTCACTTGGTGGACTCTGCTTATAAAAATTTGTTCAAAAACACTTACGTTGAGTTGTGGACCACTTCCATTGCGTTGTGACTGGACTTGCAGCGTTTCTGAATTTGCAGTGTATTTACAAAATGTAGCGTATACATCAGGGGTACTCAACTAAATTTGTCCGCGGTCCAATTTTGGCAGATACCTGTGACCTGAGGTGTGGCGGGGGTGGCGAACGTAAGTTGTTGAGCGGGAGGGGGGGGGTTGAGTACCCCTGGTATACATTGTCATTTTGATGAATTTGCTTTGTGTATTTGCAGCTAGTTTTTCTTTTGCAGTGTGAAGGGTTTTCTCAGCCAATGTATTTATCCCTTAGTGCAGCCTATCACCTGCTCTGACAGTGTGACAGTATGTGTGTGTGGGGTATGTCCCTCTGTGTGCAGGTGTGACAGTAACTTACCCCTGAGCCTAACATAATTCTGCTCTGATGTCTTTGCATTATCTATCTATCTATCTATCTATCTATCTATCTATCTATCTATCTATCTATCTATCTATCTATCTATCTATCTATCTATCTATCTATCTATCTATCTATCTATCTGTACACATGGCTAGCACAGCTGATGAAGCTTTCTTGAAACATCCCGTTTGTCTGGAAACACTTAATTTAATTGACAATTTGACACACACACACACACACACACACACACACACACACACACACACACACACACACACACACACACACACACACACATATATGTGATATATAGTGATAGGAAGTGGAAGGCAGGTGGTGATCAGAGGCCAGTGTGTGAAGGTGTACAGGGTCTGTGTTCAAGGACACGGAGAGCTGGCACACTGTGTTGGAAGTGGCCTCTGAGTGCTGGAAGCGGCCTCTGCTGGGGCTCCATCATGCCAGGCCGGAGCCCTCTCAGGGGAGGCCGCACACTGCCATACAGCTAATGCACGAACACTCAGATCAGTGCAGCCGATGGACATCCTTACCTCCCTTCAGCTCAGAGACACACTCACACATTCCATTACTACTCCTGGTACTCTCTCTCACACGCTCTCTCTCTCACACATGCTCTCTCTCACGCTCTCTCTTTCTCTCTCTCTCTCTCTCTCTCTCTCTCTCTCTCTCTCTCCTGTCTCTCTCTGACATTTACATTACTGAAATCACACAATGGGCTTTTACTCTCTAATGGAGAGAATGGAGGAAATGGCTTTAAATTGTGCCATTGCTTTTTGGCCAGGTAGGCATAGGCGGTCTTGCTTTCAGTGGTGACACGGCCATGTGCTTCAGGATCTAACACTTCCAGAAGGAGAAGCACATTTATCTGACATCATTTCCACATTAGGCCGAGCATTACGGAGTTGATTGCGAGCCCATTGAACAAGCAGAAGACATTAGGTCGTGACGGAGCTTAACAATGTCATATATATTTATGGGAAAAGCTGTCCTGTGCAAATGGTCTCCTTGCATTCTGAGTTAATCATCACAGCCTGCATCTGCTCTGGCTTAAATTGGACTTTCTTGTTGGCTTTCTTGTTTTCATTCTCTTGCGCTCTTCTGTTCTCACTCTACCATACACTCTCTCTCTCTCTCTCTCTCTCTCTCTCTCTCTCTCTCTCTCTCTCTCTCTCTCTCTCTCTCTCTCTCCTGCTCACTCTCCCTCCCCTTCTCTTCTGTCATCTTTTTTTTCATCTCCCTCTCTTTCTCTGACTGGACGTGGTGGGATGAGTCACAGTAACTGAGCTGTCCTTTGTGGGACTGCTGTGAATTGTTGAAAAACGCCCCTCACCCCACCCCAACACCCAACACCAACACCACCACCCCAACACCCCACCCCCTCACCCCACCCCAACACCAACACCCCACCCCAACACCCAACACCAACACCCCACCCCAACACCAACACCCCACCCCCTCACCCCACCCCACCCCCAACACCCCACCCCAACACCCAACACCAACACCCCACCCCAACACCCAACACCAACACCACCACCCCAACACCCCACCCCCTCACCCCACCCCAACACCACCACCCCAACACCCCACCCCAACACCAACACCACCACCCCAACACCCCACCCCAACACCCCAACACCAACACCCCAACACCCAACACCCAACACCAACACCACCATCTCTTTTTTTTTTATCAAAAAATGATTTCTTCTTATCACATCCAGGGTTGTCTCAGGGTTGCATGAGCAGAAGTCGCCCATTTGCTTATAGAGCGCTGAGCTGATTGGTGTAGTGCCTCGGGGGAGAGTGGGTGGAGAGAGGGGCTTACTGCACTAGTGTCCTACTCAGTGTCAGTGAAATTCCTCCATGGCCAGTATATAAACACAGGTGGGGGTGGGGGGTGGTGTGGTGTGTGTGTGTGGAGTTGATAACACGAGTGAGAGCAGGAGAGGGCAGAGATTCAGACACGCGCGCACTCTCAGTTCGCCATGTGTCACAGCGAAGTCCCCGGGGAGTCGGTGTCAGTGTCATGCTGTTGGGTAAGCTTCCTCCCACCACCTGTGTCCACACACCACTCCTGCAGGAGGGCAACATATCCTTCTGGCTATTGGGGCTTGGCTGTGATGTCATTTGACTCTCCACTGCTGTACGGATGTGGTGAAGAAGCAGAAACCTTTGTGGAGGGTGTTGTGTTGTGTGTTGTGATTTTGTATGCATGTCTGAGGAGTGTTTGTGGTTCTTGAGGGGAACAGGCGTTATACCTCTGTAGTGTGTATACATTCATTATATGGGAGTGCTCCGGTGTCCTGTACTGCACTGCACCGTGCACGTTGAAACCGGCGTTCTCCGGAGTGCCCTGGCACTGGTGTGCTCTCCTGGGTACGGCACGCCTGAGCCATCAGCTTCCACGTCCAGGTGCCAAACGAGAGAGCCGCATGTTCCCCAGCGCTGGTGAGCTGAGACACCACAGATGGCTCGGTGCCGGTGTTCTCCGCAAACCCCACACCCCATGATAACACCCCCCCCCCCACTTCATTGCTGGCCCTCCGGCAGTCACGAGCTGCATGATAGTCCTCCGGCAGCAGATGGCGCCGCTTAGCCGAAATGGAACTGGGAGAGCTTTCTCGTAACAGGAAGCGTCCGTCATCCCACGGAAGTTTCCCCGGAACCGTCATGGAGTTATGTCGAAACGGCACGTCTGTGCGAGCACCAAAGGGCTGTCAGGACCTGCTGAGCACTTCGGATTATTATATTATAAAAACGTCTCGTCGGAACTTGGCTGTGGCAGTTTGCTACGCCGACACCAGCTCTGGCCGCGGTTGTGACAGATGTAACGAGGTGGGCTAAAAGTTCTCGGTGAGCTCATGTATGCACGCAAGAACACGGGCCCACCTCTCACCGGAAGAACTGCCGCATCACCATGGCAACCCATGCAACAGAGGCAGGAGAGTAGGCGAGGGCTGGGATGTGAAATGGAGGCTTCAAGAACGGCACGCTCATCTCAGGGGCGCACGATTGGCTGCAGTTGTATTATTTAAAATAAAATTGTTGCATTTAGCACTTGTTTGCATATCATGTCAATCAATGAATCGAAAATCCAAATTTTATTTATATAGCGCTTTTTACAACAGTTGTTGTCACAAAGCAGCTTTACGAGTGTCCGAGTCCAAGCCCCCAGTGAGCAAGCCAAGGGCGACGGTGGCAAGGAAAAACTCCCTATGAGCATGAAGAAGGAACCTTGAGAGGAACCAAGACTCATCATAACAATTAGAGAGATACAGTCAGTGCCTGAGGATGTGACCCACGGTCCTCGGCGGGTCGTGGGGATGGTGCGATGCGGCTCGTCCCTGCTTGTGTTCTGCTAGGCCTTCAGTGTCGCCATCTTCAGTTGCTGCTTGTTTTAGGGGCGTTTTGCCTTCACTTGTCATTAGTGGTTGGAATGCATGCTGTGGGGTTCATTTACAGTGACTAACAAGAACATGACATTTTTGATCCTGAAAGGTTGATAGTTTCTTTATTAAAATGTTTCTGGTCACAGTACTACAGGAAAGAGAGGTCCATGAGTTCAGTTGGGTTCAATTGAGATGCCCCTGTACACTCCATGGGTCATTCTGACATCCATAGTCACATGATCAATGAGGTTTACACAAGTGGCACACTTTGGATTATTGTCAGTTCATATTTTTTTCTCCACAATTTCAATTTGTGGTAGAGATGAATCTCGTACCAGAGAACAGATTAATCTCTGGCACAAGTGAATCTTTACCACTCAAAACTTTGCAGCAGATGTATTTTTTTCACAGGCACATTTTAGCATGCTGGAGCATGGCCTTTCCACACAGAAGACTTGGTGATTTGAAAAAAGAAAATATCAGTCTGTAGTATCCTAAACTACACCTGCTCCTTCTTGGGATTAGCACATTAGCTACTGCTGAGGGCACCAGTGCAAATCTTTGTGCTCTTTTGACAGTTTCATATTGTTTTCAAGACCTGGTTAAGAAGAATTTCTAAGGCTGAGTTACCACTGGCTTTGCAGTGTTGTCAAATTCAAGGTGAAATTCATGTAACCTACACATAATGGTTTGGCTGTTTCCAACTAAATGTGTTATATTTTAGGTTCACTTTTCTGCTTCTTGAGATCATTAGTTCAAATTTTAATAGACAAAATTAACTGATCCCTGATATGAATCTCATATCTAGCTCTAGAATCAACACGTGACCAACAGTTGGACTCACTTGTGCATTAACTAATGTTTACACATATAATCATAAAATGTCACAGACATGTTTTATGTCTGTGTCTATCAGGTGTCTATGAGTCCAATAGATCTAATTACTTCAAAGGAGTTTCTTAAGCACCTAGAAACAAAAGAAGGAAAATGTGATGGGTTTTTCCCCCTGTAACCATGGCAACTGTCAGTCAGAAGGTCAAAGTGGGACCCAGCTGTGAAAGATCAGTCATAGTGGAGGAGAGTACCTGGGAGCTCAGATCCATGTTTCGTACTTTCTTCCATGTGAAAACGCTATAAATCAGAGGTGTCGGACCCTCCCCTCGACTCCGCCTCCTGGGCTCCGCCTCAAGTCAGCCATCCAATCAAATCCGTGTTCAGCGGGTTGCTAAGATGCGAGATTGAAATCCTGAAGAAAGGTCATTGGTGAAATATATACAGTTAAAGAGAACGTTACGTTATGAGATTCGGTGAGTAGATCACAAGGGCACCAAAAGTCTTGAGAGGGAGAAGGAGTGGAGATGGTGGCCCATGAGCGTGTACTTTTATCACTTCTACCACAGATCTACTCATGCTCTCCTCTGTGGCGTTCAGTTCTGCTCTGGTGCTGCCAGAGGACCCTGGCAATGGAGATGACAGGAATATCAGACATGCAGACTTGATGCCCTCACTCCCCCCACCTACAAAAACTTAACAGGAATCTTGGATAATGAGCAACCATTTCAAATTAGGATTAGGATTAGGATTGGCCTGGCATTTGTACCCTTTAATGGTGAGGGTCATATTGCCTGATATGCCAGTATAACAGCACTCAGGGAAACAGCTGCAGACTCCTCCCCCACAGCTCCAGACTCCTCCCCCACAGGAGGACGGCCCGGACGCATCTCCTGTCTGGAGTGCTGCTTCATCCCTCATGAGCACATGGCAACCACATCCATCCTATGCCATCTTGCGATCTTTGTCCACTGGCTTATGTTTTATGGATTATGTGTAGTAATCATTTCCTTGCATAGATAACAGGCAGCCGGCGTGAGACTTTCAGGCCAGTTTTTCTTTGTGGACCCTGTTTGAACTTGTCCGATCTGATCGATACGTGGATTCAAAGAGCGCTGCCAAGGTTAGTGTCGGCTTAGCCAGAGCGACTGTTACTCTCGCTCAGAGAGACCAAGGCAAAGAAAGGAGACGGCATTGATTCCAACTCCACCAAGCTGCTCAGAAATCTTTCGAAGATGAGCTTATTTTCCCTTCTGTCCTTTTCCCATAATCTCCATGTCTGGTATGAGAGGCGTGACAGACAGACGTTGGAGAGGTTAAGTGAGTGGCCCCTAGTCTTTACCGCCCCCCCGTTGTGCGGCCAGCGACCCAATGACCTCCTCTGTCTTCCCGGGAGTGAGTTTCTAGTCATTGCCAAAACAGATGGCGTTACGCTTGCAGTCAATTTGAGACAGTGTCTTGGAAATGATGGTAGTGATGCCTGTATGCGAATCATACAATTCCTGGTCCAGCCCTGGTGGCAAAATAACTGCTATAGTGTGTGAGCTGGAACCATCACCAAAAAACACACCAAAAAGTGTATCTTTCTGAGCCTCAAATGAAAGAAACGAGAAAGTAATTTAAAGCAATTTGGTGCCTTGGGCTGCTGTACTGAGCACAACGACCTTTTCTAAGATGGTATCCGGGATTGGACGAGCTTAGCCGAGGCACATAGAGACAGTGTGCCGTTACCGAGGAGAGCCGCACTGATGGGATGTTTCTCTTAATTACAGCACTGTGCAGACTGACTGCATGTAGCATGAGGCTAGCTCCTTAGGCACCAGGGCAAAGGTCAAGGGTGGCTGCCCGCCCTATTGGAACGGCTGCCTGTGAGCGCACGCACGGCCGAAGGAGCAGTTAGGGCAGTTGGTGTAGATTTGATGCAGTCGTGATTTCTATGTTGGGGTAAGATGGAGATGGCAGTGTAGGAGGACAGAGCATGAGCACACGAAAAGGGAGGGGAGAAGAGAGGAGATGATATGAGTGGAGGAGGAGGGGAGAGAGGAGGGGCATGCTGCAATCGAAGTTAAGCTTACAAGTCCTCTTACTCTGAGTTGTCTTTCTTTCTTTCTTTCATTCTTTCTTTCTTTCTTTCTTTTTCTTTCTCTTTCATTTCAATCTATCTGGGCTTTTTTGTACACCGTGCCAAAATGCGAGCGACCAAAATGAGAGCTGCCTTCACACCAAGCGTTTTCCCCTAGAGGACGGCAGAACCAGATGCTTGGGGAGGGGGAGGAGAGACGCTTGTTTAGGGAGGGAGGAGAAGAGAGGATACACAGAAGAGGCAAGAAGGCTAAGAAAGAAGTGAGGAAGAGGAGAACAGGAGAGCAGGGAGGAGAGAAGGAGCAGGGAAACAGGAGAGGAAGCGAGGGAGGGAGCTTGTCTTCTTTAGTCATTCTGTCTCTTCCTCCACCACACCCCCTCCTCATTGTCTTCTGTCCCCAGGCTACCCATTATTGCATTATTGTTGACTCCAGAAGTGGGTTATGAATTGTGTTAGAACACTGTCTGCACTTTCTTTCGTCTCGTTGTTTGTGTAGAAACAGCACCACCCCTCACCCCCCTCCCCCCCAAAAACCACCCCTCACCCCCACCCACACCACCCCTCACCCCCAGGCTGTGTTCTATCTCGTCGTCTTTTCCCACTGCTTATGTGAGTACCAGGAAATGGGGCCCAAAACCTAATTAAGGTCACCAATCAGGAGACGGAGTGAGACACTTTCATGGCCAGTACGGACGGTGCTTAGCATTATAATCTCCGTCAACAGATCTGCTGGGTCAGGGCTGGATCCCAGCATAATGGGGATCTCGGCTCGCAGCTAATTGCGAGCTGAGATTAAGGTTTCCTTTTGTCAAGACGACACTACTTTGTTTTGCCCCTTTCACGCATGCCGTCGTGCCCGTAAATGTTGTGGTGGGCTTCCAGGGTTACGTGGGAACGTGAGCCGGAGTCACTGGGAAAGTTGATCCGGCAGTTTCCTGGGAATAGCCCCAGTAAAATTCCCAGCAATGTTCCAGGTGGCTGGATCATATTCTGTTCTACCTCTTTCCTCATACAAAATCTTTCTAAAGTCACAAGCAGGTCTTTTGTGGACACAGTATTGTACGTGCGAAGCTTGATTCAGATCAACGAGCTTCAATTTGACAGTGTTATTAATGACAACACAAAACAAAGGCTATTCGAGGGATGGTAAACAGCACATCCCAGTATTCTGTGCCTGTATTCTAAGACGCTTCTGTTTTTACTGTTCTACTGAACCCCAAAAATCAGCTTTTTCTTTCCATAGTTCTGTTTTTGTCTCTCACTCTGTCTATCCTTCTCACGATGGTGAGATGTGGAGAAAGAAGGAACAGAGGATCAAATCAGTCAGCTTCTTGCCTCGCTGCATTAATCTGTCTCTTTTTCTTCTTTATAATAAGGGCCAGTGACATGTAGGGGCTCTGAATTGTGCCTCCTTAATTAATATGAGGCTTTAGAGAGGAATCCCAGCACTTTGGGAGATGTTGATGCAGGTGAGCAGGTCCTGTGTGAAGTCTTGGGGGTGAGCCAGTGAGTTAGACATCAGGGCGTGCAGCAGAAGGGAGCAGGTCTCAGATGCCAGACAGGCTCGGGGCAAGTTAGCCTCAGTCTTTAGCTCTTGTTCTCTGTTGACTTATGTTTCGCTTAATTGGGCCAAAAGCACATCAGGCTTTGTTCTGTCTTCCCAAAGGGTAGGGCTAGGGCACCTCTCAGAGCACGGAAGGTACACACACACACACACACACACACACACACACACACACACACAAAAACTCACCCACACACAAACTCACACACTGATCACACTCACATTCATACACACCCACACCCACAGATGCCTTATCAACATACACTGAATGACCAGTTTATTAGAGATGCCCATCTAGTTTCACACTGGACTTCCTTTGATGTTCAGAACCACATCAGGTCATTTTGGCACAGATTCGTTTAGGTGTTCTGCAGGAATGTTTGTCCAAGACAATAGGACAAGTTCGCTTGCCTGTGGGCTGCCTGTTAGTCTTAACGGTTCTTGACATCACTTGATTTTTCCATCTAAATGTGGATTCACACCCAAAATGATTCACGGGTAACTTAAAAACCTAATTTTATGCTGCACTCAAGGGTCACATGTCTAATTTCCATACAGGAACGGTCCAATCATGAAAGGGCAGGTGTCTCTAACAGGGCTCCAGACTGCGACTAAAATGGTCGCAATCGCGACCATAAATATTAATTTGCGAGCAATATAATTATTTCACTCGCCAGTGGTGACAGGTAATACAACAGCATTATTATTTTTTATGGGTGAGGATTTTTTGTAATTGGAAAAAAAAGTTTATCAGCGTGACTCGCGAAGCAGTGTAGCCGAGCTGAAACTTTAGTACTAAGCGTTAGCTTGTTGAAAATGGCGAAGCGAAAGATATAGTATTTATTCACACAATCTACATCTCTGTTGGACCCTAAGAGGCCATCTGCTCAATCACAGCCACAAACGTTAATTAAACATTTTAATAGGATCAAAAGTCACTCGGGCATACAAGGAAGAGAAAGATATCAGGACGGCAGAGATCTGAAATAACAGATGACCTGAGGAGAGTGTTGCAATGCTTATATGTAAAATATTATGGCACCAATAAAAGTTATTGGCACCTGATTTTTCTCTTTTAGGAGCCACTGTTAACAGTTAACAGATCTCTCATCTACTCCCGAGGGAGGAATCTAGCTGTCCAATCACTCAAATCACTCAAACTTCGAAAGGTTAGGAATGCCATATCAGCAGCTGCTATTTAAATCAAAGAAGAGGCTTTTGGATGAATGTACTAGTAAATAGTACATTTAACAAAAAAAAATGTACTATTTTTGGGTATTTATTCAAAGTTAGTGTTGTTTACAGGGCTTTGGCCTGAGCTGCATATTTATAACAAGAATATACTGAAGCAAAATTACAAAGCAGCTTGCTCCTGTGGGCTCCTCTGTGCCTCTGAAGACCTGGCCGCGTGTTTGTGTGTGGTTATGCATGTGTAAGTTTGACCCCGGACACTCGATGTGAGAAGAAAACCCTGCGTGACACCTGACCTCCAGCCAGTCCACACACACCCCTCCCCCACACACGACGCTGCTGCCGGGTGGAGGCTTGGTGTAGTGGGTGTATTGCTGAATTGCGGGGCGGAGAGGTTCCGTGGAGTCCGTGGCTCGTGTGCTGTGTGGGAGGTCAGACTCTTAACTCCAGCCCTCGAACCCCTGCTCTGCTCGCCTGCTGGAGCTGCACTCTTACGAGGAGTTCACAAACTCCCACTTCACAAACTCCCACTTCACAAACTCAAACTTCATTAACTACTTCACAAACTCCCACTTCACAAACTCAAACTTCACAAACTCCCACTTCACAAACTCAAACTTCATTAACTACTTCACAAACTCACACTTCAGAAACTCCCACAGCGAAGTTCAAATACATTCGTTAGGCCATCATCACCTGCATTTTGGTTGCCAATGTTCTTTGTGATTCCAAAAAGTGATTAAAATCTAAAAATTTTAAATATGACAATTTATATAATGTTAATTTTTGTTAAGCACAACCTGATATCCAACATGGGCCACTTTAGCCTTTGTGGGACTCTTTTGGTCATTCGACACGTTTTGTAAGTGGTGGTTCACACTGTGTGTGAATGGAATATGAACCTCTGTTAATAAGTTTGGAATGAACAATGGATTCTAGTAGTGAGCACTCTGGGAGTGCGGAGAGGACTGAAGATTAAAGGCCCCATGGACCACCAGCAGAAGCTGCATTGTTGGAAGAGCGTCTGGCATGACCACCATTACGTCACGTGATGGCCGTGGGACGGCTCTCCCTTTCTTCGTCTTAGTGGCGGAACTGACAATGTTTCTTGACACATGCAAAAATTGTGTGTGTGGACGCGTTTATATATATCCACGGGGACCAAATGTTCTCACAAGAATAGGAATATCCGACATGTTTGATCTTATGGAGACCACCTTGTGGCTACAGTAATCATTCTGTCAATTGAAGATCTCTACAAGGATAGTAAACCGAGATTGTGTGTGTCTGTGGGAGTGTGCGTGCCTGTGCTTAATTGGGAAGTAAGGCCCAAGTCTTTTCCATACGATTAAGCAGATGAAGTCATGCATGGTGCCGTCAGCAGGAGGCTGGGGACGGGATTGTCTCTTGGGAGGGACGATGCTGTTTCGGCGATTGTTTCAAACCGTGGGTGTATTCACTCCCAGAACACACACACACTCTCTCTCTCTCTCTCTCTCTCTCTCTCTCTCTCTCTCTCTCTCTCTCTCTCTCTCTCTCTCTCTCTCTCTCTCTATTTCTTTCTCACTCTCTCACACACACACGCACACATGTGCTTCGACGCGGATTTATTCCGACCCAATGAGCCGGAGACGCCACGAAAACTGGCACCAGGGATGCACCACAGGATCTGCATGAGCGCGTGGCTTGTGTGTGTGTGTGTGTGTGTGTGTGTGTGTGTGTGTGTGTGTCCTTGCAGTGACACAAGATAAAATGCAAAGGAGCAGGACCAGTTCCCCATTAACTGGGGGTACGTGAGTGAAATTGGGAGATTGTGAGAGAAGGTAGGAGGAGTGAAAGTGTGTGAGCTCTCTTGAAGGCCATGAAAGAGTGAGGTGGGGTGTTGTGTGTTGTGTTTTGTTTTAGGGTGTCCTGAGGCCTCTTTAGGAGGGAAAGGGGCTTGATGACATCAGGGTTATGTCATAAAGATCATAAAGTCATAGTGTAGCTGTGTGTGTTTGCATACTTAGATGCCTGTCTGAAGGAAAACTTTCAAATTTATAGCTCTTATCACGGATAACAATTGATGCTCATCAGGGCCGGAGTGGGACACTTTTTCAGCCCGGGAGTTATATGCCCAAATACTGCCCAATATTATTTTTCCCTCCCAATCGGCCCAAACTAGAGACTGACATGAGCCGGCCCATCGGGAATCCTCCCGAATCTCCCGATTAGCCACTCCGGCTCTGATGCTCATCATAAATGAATGCTAATGGATTACTCTGCACGTGTGTGTGTGTGTGTGTGTGTGTGTGTGTGTGTGGTGCGCTGCACTGATGGTAACAGTAGGCTCCTTGTCTCAGATGTCTACAGCGGAGCCAGTGTTCAGCTGCATCTGACAGTCCCATCCTCATAGGAGTCTGTGTGAGTGTGTGTGTGTGTGTGTGTGTGTGTGCTTGAGACCTCGTATGTGAGGCCAATGTGCCAACCACAGCTTTACCCAGCACAATACTGTGTGTTACTCACGCTTTCAGCCTCTCATCTAATTCAATTCTGTGACGCTTATTGGCGTGACTGTTCCGATTACAGTTTGCCAAAGCAATTAACTGTGGCCAGATCTGTGTATGACAGCCGCTCTCTGTGGCCGCCCGAACTCTTCTCTACACACACTGCGCCATTGCTCCTCCCCTCCTCCTCTCTCTCTCTCTCTCTCTCTCTCTCTCTCTTTCTCATTCTCCAACTTTTTGATGCATCTCCTGCTCACACCATCCAACAAATTTGCATGCTCCGCTTTGCCCCTGGAGACCCTTCTGTCTGCTGGCGTCACAGGTGTAGCTCTGATTACTGAGTATTTTTGGAGGGGCTCTAACTCCGAGAATGGAGTGTTAATGAAGTTCCACTCTGGGACCACAGACAGGGCGGGACTAGACAGGGCGGGACTAGACAGGGCGAGACTAGACGGAGCGGGACTAGACAGGGCGAGACTAGACGGAGCGGGACTAGACAGGGCGGGACTAGACAGGGCGGGACTAGACAGGGCGAGACTAGACGGAGCGGGACTAGACAGGGTGGGACTAGACAGGGTGGGACTAGACAGGGCGGGACTAGACAGGGCGAGACTAGACGGAGCGGGACTAGACAGGGTGGGACTAGACAGGGTGGGACTAGACGGAGCGGGACTAGACAGGGCGGGACTAGACAGGGCGAGACTAGACGGAGCGGGACTAGACAGGGTGGGACTAGACAGGGTGGGACTAGACAAGGCCTTGAACTGCGTCCACTGGTACGTTTCCTTCCTAGACGGTGGCACGATGTGCTTGCTCGCTCTGCCATGTTGACACAAGGCTCAGTCCACAGACGGCAGCTGGCAGTTGGAAGCAGGAAACACAGGACAAAACGCACGTCTGGGGCAGGAGGTCTGGGGCAGGAGGTGATCGTTTACAGTCTGTTACGCCAGCGCAGAACATTCTAATCTGCTGATCATGCTCACTTTTCATTAGGCCACTGACGGTCCATCCCCTGGAAATTTTCAGAGATCCACAAACAAGTTTTCTTAAGTCCACAATATCTATGTTTTATCGCATCTTTTACTGTGTCAGAAATACAGAGGAGCAGAAATAGTTATTTATTCTGTTTTTCTAAAGCATTTTTTGTGTCTGTCTTATTTTCATATCTTCTTTCAAACATCAGCAAATTCTGGTCTAATTCTATACAGAGCTATATATTCTAGACACAGAAATCCAAACCCAGGAAGTGATGACGGTGTTGTTCTGAGGAGCTGAGAGTGCACTGGGCCCACATCTCGTGCTCCTTCAACAAGTGCAGAAGACCAGCCTGCACATCTCATCCTCCTACCCAGCATCCTTTGCAGCTCTCTCGGTTGATCGATGGCTCTGTCCTAGCGCTCTGGGTGACTGCCGTGCGACCGTGTGGGCGCGCGGGAGGCTGAGTGAGTAACTCAAGAATCGATGGCGGCCGGCCGGCGGGGGTGTGTTCCTCCCGTCAGCCGGGGCGGTGGACGCACTACTCCAGGAACGGCAGCTCGTTAGCAGCGTTTGCAACCATCGATCGCTCGGATGCGCCACGCCACACTCCTCACTGCTCCTCGTCCTGCCGCCTCTACTCCTCCCGATGGCCTTCCTCCTCCACCCCTCGGCTCCCTGTGGCATTTCCTCCACACCGTGTTCTCTCCCCCCCACCTGCTCGGTCTGCCCCCAGCCGCTCGGTCTAACTCCACCGCTCCCGTGCAACGCCAGCCAGGCCCAGGTTGGCGGCAGCAGGCAGCTCCCACTCCCCCCAATCGCTCGCTCGATGTGGGCCAGCACCGGCCGCCGAGCTAGCCTCCGCCACAGATCAAACGGCAGACGGCCCGTCCACTCGCACGAGGGTGCTAGCTTTTGAAGGAAAGAGAGAGAGAGAGAGAGAGAGAGAGCAACTTTCTACTGAATCAAAGAGAAGTCTCATCTTCTCATCTCCTGAAAGCCACTTTTCAGCCCACAGCTGTCTGTGTTCTGTGTGATGGTCTGTGAGAATTATCTGAGATTCCTAAGTGGGAAACACAACTGGGGTGCCTCCAGTTTTTTTTTTTGTATTTAATTACCATTAGAGGGAGAAACAGAACACCTCTTATTAGCTGGCTGGGTATTCAAAAGCTTATCATAGATCAGTCGTTTCAAATGTCCTGGCTGCTTCTCTGATATCCTCAGATATCCTGCTCTCATCCTCCTGCTCGGAGGGCGTTTGTTCAGGGCTTCGAGACGCCAGCGCCCCCTAACAGAGTGAGAGACGGGACCGGATACCCTGCGATGGTTCCTGGGAATGAGATGGGATTAAAGAACACAATTAGAGAGTGGGGAAAAAAAGATGTGTTCGGTCCTGAGAATCGATTCAGCGTTGAGTTTCATCAACGTATTTGAAGTGGGCATATGTGGAAAAAGGCCTTGCCACAAATGGACCCCCACATTAGTGCTACAACAGCCTGAGAATTAATTTTAATGATCTGTTCACACGCTCTGATTCACAGAATTTGGATTCCGTAATTCAATTATGACTCATTTCTCTTTTATCCATCCGCCCCCCCAAAAAGAACTCGGTTGAAGCCGAATGTGGGAGTTATTGAGGAGGGGATTAGCGGCAAGCTAACAGTCATTAGAAGTCTACTTCAGCGGAGCTAATCAGCTTCAGCCCTGGGACTCATCAATGTCTTTGTTTACCAGGCGTCTAATACTCTTATTGGCTTAGTGTGTGGCAAGAGGCTGAAGATGGAAGATGGCTCTAACCCCCTGGCTCTCCTCCTGTTGGTCGTGCTGAAACGACTGGGTCAGGACATTGGTGTTTACCGTCGGCTGACGATGGTTATTGCAGGGCCCCAGAGGTTTGGTGAGCACTCATTTGAGGTGGTCAAGAAGGCACGTCTAAGTACAAGATCACGCTTTATCCCTCCTTGAGCTCAAACACTCACCGCTTTCATCATTGGGCACTGTGCGCTCTTGTGAAAGCGTTGTGTCCTGTCCAAGTCTGTGAAAACGAACGTCCTGTAATGGTGCACGCCTCATAAGATAGTTACCGCCTTAACCGTCGTACCTGTCCTGCGC
This sequence comes from Brachyhypopomus gauderio, assembly GCF_052324685.1. NCBI lineage: Eukaryota > Metazoa > Chordata > Actinopteri > Gymnotiformes > Hypopomidae > Brachyhypopomus > Brachyhypopomus gauderio. The sequence continues at coordinate 22,579,301 of NC_135216.1, forward strand.
TAACACGGAGTGACGGGGTGAGTTGTTGCCGTGTATGGAACAGCGATGCCTACCGTCTTAAGAGCACTTTCTCCTAATGTAGTGCCACAGAACGACCCCTGACATCTGTAATGCTCCAGTAATACGACCCGCGGATCCGAGACCGCTGCTGCTTTGAACCGCTCCCTGTCGTTGGCACCTGCTGCAGGAGGAAAGTGCTGATGAATTACACGTCGTCCCTAAGAGAAGGATGGATGGGCACGGTGGCCCTGACAAAGTGATCGTCGCCCTAATCCCGGACCGGCTCGTAAATCCCTCACACTGTTTAAGGCTGAGCGGCTCTCCCGGGCCCCGCTTTGTGCTGCCTGAAGTCACCCGTGAAAACTGATCGGAGGTCAGTCGTGCTTCTGGTTTAAATGGTGAGAGAGGTTAACGCTGGATGACCGGAAGCTGGTGCTAGATCAGTGTGGAAGGGGTAGAAGCACTGAGCGTGCGAGCGTGCGAGCGTGCGAGCGAGCGTGCGTGCGTGCGTGTGGTATAGGCAAAAGTGGCATAGGCAAAGGATTGCATAGTACCATGCTGCCCTCACATAGATACGACGGCCATGTAGGATGAAGATATTTCTGATACACTGATTGTATGAATCGGTATGAATGAACTCCACAATCAATTTCAATATCATTAAAATGATGAAGAAATGGCTGGGAAGTGATTTTAAAGTTGACTTTTACTTTAATTACTTTTTTTTTTTGCTAATTTTGGAGTTGCATTGAATCACCAGATGTCATTATTCTTCAAAGCTATTCCACTCTGACTAGGGCATAAGATAATTTACATCTGGGTTCATTTGCATAATTTACATTCCATTTTAGTTTCACAAGTGATTAGCAGAGTCACAGATAGCTAATGAATAACAATAAATCTTTAGGTTAGTACATTTTTTAAGGCAGTGGTTGATTATTCGTTAATTAGTTGAAAAAAACTTGCACTGCTGATATGGGAGACGTGTGTCTGTCTCTCTCTTCTCTTTCTTTTGTTCTTTCTTTCTCTGTCTCACACACACACACACACACACACACACACACACACACACACACACACACACTGACCTGGCTCTAATGTGAATAGATTGCCATTTGTCTACTACTCTTGTCCCTATTAGCATGAATTATTGGTCAGAGTCTGCTCATTCCCCCGTGTTACTCCCGCTTCAGGGATCGGAGCGTGATCGATGAGGAAGAGGTAAAGCCCCTCCGCGGTTAGGGCCGGCGGTGCCGACTATTATCCATCTGACGTGGGACCCGGCACGTCGATCGCTTGCCTCCGATCGATGCGGCATAATAGCCCGACGACTGACTGGCCCGTGACAGACAAGCGAGGGCCCCTCCCCCAGGGCTCGTTATGGCTAAAGGCTGAGGAAGGTCTCCAAGCCCCGACTGTGAGGCATGTGCGATGGAAGCTGATGAGGATGTGGCTCCCGGGGAAGACGCTGGCCCGACTCCATGGAGCACCTCCACGCCGCGGCTATTTACGTCACTGATGGCCGGGGACGTTGGTATTTTGGACGTGGATCGAAATAGTCCTGCTTAAGGTTCTGAGACAGCACCGAGGAAGGGTGACAGCGGTTAAATTAGGGAATAACGATGTCAGTGTTGATTTCTCTCTCTCTCTCTCTCTCTCTCACACACACACACACACACACACACACACACACAACTTGAAGACCCTGTCCTGGCTTGTTCTGCTGCCTCTTCTTGGCATGGTTGACGTGCAGACGAGGGCTGGGATGGAGATAATGATACTGTCTGCTCCTCTTCCTCACTCACCGCGCCCCCTACATCTCCTCCCACCTGCCCAGAGTCTAGCCTCTTCCCCCCTTCTGTGAGTCTGTGTGTGTGTGTGTGTGTGTGTGTGTGTGTGTGTGTGGTGTGTGTGGGTGTGTGTGTGTGTGTGTGTGTGTGTGTGTGTGTGTGTGTGTGTGTGTGTGTGTGTGTGTGTGTGTGTGTGCGTGTGCATGCGTGCATTCCTGTGCAAATGTGTGACAAACAAAGCCATTAGACACTTTATATTAACGTTTAATGTCCGATGTCCGGTGCTCAGTGATCCTGGGCGGCGTTACGGAACACGTGCTGTCACGTGTGATATTGCACGTCACGTGGAGTCCAGCACCATCCCACTCATGGGCTTGTGAGCTCCTGAGCACCTCGGATAAAAACCTTTTGCACAAGGCCGGACACATCGAACAGAGACACAACAGATGTTTATGAACGGTGAACCACTCGTCTTCCCACGACAGCAGAACGTGTATGGGAGATGGGGGCGTCAGAACGTGTATGGGAGATGGGGGCGTCAGAACGTGTATGGGAGATGGGGGCGTCAGAACGTGTATGGGAGATGGGGGCGTCAGAACGTGTATGGGAGATGGGGGCGTCGGAACGTGTATGGGAGATGGGGGCGTCGGAACGTGTATGGGAGATGGGGGCGTCGGAACGTGTATGGGAGATGGGGGCGTCAGAACGTGTATGGGAGATGGGGGCGTCAGAACGTGTATGGGAGATGGGGGCGTCGGAACGTGTATGGGAGATGGGGGCGTCGGAACGTGTATGGGAGATGGGGGCGTCAGAACGTGTATGGGAGATGGGGGCGTCAGAACGTGTATGGGAGATGGGGGCGTCGGAACGTGTATGGGAGATGGGGGCGTCAGAACGTGTATGGGAGATGGGGGCGTCAGAACGTGTATGGGAGATGGGGGCGTCGGTTCTTGGCGGTTCTTCTGGTTCCATATGGTGAGGTAATACTGTAGCCCAGCTTTGGAGCTCCTCCCCTCAATTTCACCTACATTTAGAGAAATGTACAGAGAGAGTTAAAGTGATCTAAAAGTCTGTTAAACCCTCACGGCAGTGGCTGTTCTAGAGTAGAACAATCGCTTGAATGGATTTCTCCCAAACTTTCATATCCAGCTCCACATATGTCAGCCCACCTTAAGGGGAGAGAGGTGAGAGAGAAGGAGAGAGTGGGAGAAACAGAGAGAGAGAATGAGAGAGTGAGAAAGAAAGAGGGGCAGCTCTGCATATCTCAAACTTTCATTTAATAGGGTGAAAGTGACCTGCACATGTTTGCTCCAGGCTCTCTCTGTCACTCTCTCTCTCCTCTCTCTCTCTCTCTCTCTCTCTCTCTCTCTCTCTCTCTCTCTATCTGCCTCTCTCTCTCTCTCTCTCCCTCTCTCTCTCTCTCTCTATCTGCCTCTCTCTCTCTCTCTCTCTCTCTCCTCCCTCTCTCTCTCTCTCTCTCTCTCTCTATCTGCCTCTCTCTCTCTCTCTATCTGCCTCTCTCTCTCTCTCTCTCTCTCTCTCTCTCTCTCTCTCTCTCTCTCTCTCAGCTCCATCCTTCCATGTGGGGTCCTGGTCACATTGCCCTGCCCATGCTCCTGCCCGCCATTTGTGGCGAGGGAGAGTGACTCGGCAGAGAAATATTTTATGAGCCGCGCGTAGGAGAGCAGAGGAGAGAGAAACCAAGGTGAGGAGGAGTGGATCAGGGAGGAGTGCATAAGGGAAGAGAGGTGAGATGAGGAGAAAGGAAGAGGAGAGGAGAAATGGAGGGGAGGAGGAGGGATAAGAGGAGAGGAGAAGGGGAAGGAGAGACAACCCTGCCGGCTTCCAGACCAGTGATGTCACATATGGAATGAGCTCCAGCCCCATCAGGATGTGTGTGTGTGAGTGTGTGTGTGTGTGTGTGTGTGTGTGTGTGTGTGTGTGTGTGTGTGTGTGTGTGTGTGAGTGTGTGTGTGTGTGTGTGTGTGTGTGTGTGTGTGTGTGTGTGTGTGTGTGTGTGTGTGTGTGTGTGTGTGTGTGTGAATGTCAGGTTTTATTCATTCTCTACTCACCACTTGGCTCAGGAGAAAGAAAGCAGCTCTGCGTGAGGCCGTGATCTAGGTATGGGACAGGGTGGAGAATAACGCTGGATGATAGAAAGGGGATGTAGTTTATGTTGGCAGCGTGTCATCTTTTGTGTATGCTGCATGTATGCTTGTGTGTCTGTGTGTGTGTAGGAAAGAGAGAGAGAGGGAGAAGAAGAGAGTGAAAGCCTTGCCCTCACACCACCAAGCCACTGGCTTGAAATCTGACAGGTCAGAGAAGTTATAGAAGTAATGCATTCTTACATTCAAACTTCCTATCAACTCTCTCTCTCGCTCTCTCTCTCGCTCTCGCTCTCTCTCTCGCTCTCTCTGTCGCACTCTTGCTAATTTTCCATCCATCCATCCATCCAGATTAAGTTTAGGTTTGTTAAATGTTTCTGATGATTTCAGGCATAACTCTCCTTCATGGGGAACAGAGACTTTGTCTGCAACCAGGAACAGTTGTGTTTTCCCCTGTGAAAGGCGTGTGTGTGTGAGGCAGATGGGCAGGGAGTGTAGTAAATGATTGTAATTACTGTCATTTGATGAAACCCAGTGTTGGGCACACAGACACAAATTGAGCTGGAGGTGTGTGTTTGCATGCGTAAGCCTTTCATCAGACAACATCTACCACGTTTTAATACTTTGAAAGATTCCCTTTTTCAATGCTTGTGTACATAGATTCAGGTATCTGGGGATCTTACAAAACCACAAACTGAAACGAGAGAACCCAGTTTCTTGTGGGCTGTGTATGTCGGAAAACAAGTGGATGAAACAAGCTGTTCAGATTTGGCTCCCCTGTCTACGTCACTAGAGGAGTCATTAGAATTACACCACCCCCATATGAGGATCTCCACCCACGGCTTGAGAACTACCTTTGCGAAGGTGGGCAATTTTTCCCCAGAAATGCCAGATCTGCTAGCATTATGCCAGAGCTAAGATGAGGACTGGTACGTCGTTGGCGGCACAGACCAGCACAAAACGCTTGATCGGCCCCCAGCCTCGGAGGACAGAAGAGCTGAGTGGATGAAGTTTATTTTTGATGGTGATGTCCCCGCTGCAGTCTGTAAAAACCCTGTACGTGTGCACTAACCACTTTGTGCTCGACTGCCTTCCCAACCTGGCCAGTAGAACGCAGGACTAGCAAAGAACCTGTTCCCAACTGAACATGGCAAAACTGCAGACGACGGAAAGTATTTACGAAACGATTATGCTAACTTATTATGTGCTTCAGCCATTTAGTACTAGTTATTGTAGTTAATGCTAATTGAATGATGTTCATCTGATCAAAATGTTTATAACATGAGAGTCAAAGTTGCAATCCAGCTAGGCAATCAGGGCTCTCTCCATCTATAACTTGGCAAACAGGCACGCTTTGCTGTGTGTGTGTGTGTGTGTGTGTGTGTGTGTGTGTGTGTGTGTGTGTGTGTGTGTGTGTGTGTGTGTGTGTGTGTGTGTGTGTGTGTGTGTGTGTGTGTGTGCGTGTCACTACAATGCGCAGAGACTCAAACTTCTTTGTCAGGATTTAACTCTGATACATATGGTTGAACTGCTATGTTTTCTGCTATGTTGTGCTAAGCAGTTAAGATGGTAGCGTGATGCAGGTCTCACGTAAACACACCCTGGGGAAGTGGGTGGTGTGGTGATCGGTGGCTCATTATCACTTAAAGGAATAGGTACTCAAACAGGGTGATCAGGGCTGTTCTGATGGGGTGAGAGGGGTGAGAAGGGTGAGAGGGGTGAGAGGGGTGAGAAGGTGAGAGGGGTGAGAAGGATGAGAAGGTGAGAGGGGTGAGAAGGTGAGAGGGGTGAGTAGGATGAGAGGGGTGAGAGGGGTGAGAGGGTGAGAGGGGTGAGAGGGGTGAGAAGGGTGAGAAGGTGAGAGGGGTGAGAGGGTGAGAGGGGTGAGAGGGTGAGAGGGGTGAGAAGGTGAGAGGGGTGCTGTACTGCTTGATCCTTGTGGTATTTTGACCAAAGCACATCATCAACATTTCATTAGCACACCAGGGAAATGGGCTCATTTGTGTAAAGGGGATATAATAGAAATGAATTAAAAGGGAAATTGTCTTATCTTGTTTCTTGATCATCTCATGTTGTTGAGTTATCTGTCTAACAGCTAACCCTCTTTTTATCATGTTGTTGAGTTATCTGTCTAACAGCTAACCCTCTTTTCTATTTCTATGGAACACACACACACACACAAACTCACACACTGATCACACTCACATTCATACACACCCACACCCACAGATGCCTTATCAACATACACTGAATGACCAGTTTATTAGAGATGCCCATCTAGTTTCACACTGGACTTCCTTTGATGTTCAGAACCACATCAGGTCATTTTGGCACAGATTCGTTTAGGTGTTCTGCAGGAATGTTTGTCCAAGACAATAGGACACACACACACACACACACACACACACACACACACACACCTGGGGCGGGGCTCTGACTCAGTGGGATGATCTATAAAATCAGCTTTGCTCTGGTCTTAGGTTCTACCCTCACTGTGATCACAAGGAGCATTTGTCCTCGAGGAAGGGCACTTAACTACCATAAATGGCACTTAACCACAGTAAAGGGCACTTAACCCCAGCAAAGGAGACCACACATCCCCCTGCCTCTACATTTTGTCATAGAGGCCATCAGGTGAGAGAATGATTTTGCCCTTTGGTTCTGGCAGTGACCTCTGTTGAGTGGAGCTCATAGCAAATTTCAACAATGGTGCGGTTTGTTGAAAGAAGTGGACCTGAAGTGACTCTCCCAGGTGGCTGAGTGCTTCCAGGCTACCAAAGTTGGTTGTCGGTGAACTCACTGACAGTCTTCATTTGTTGTTGTTTGTTTCACCATGTGGTGACATGAGAAAATGGATATGTAAGATCTAGGCAGTGTTTTTTTTTTTTTTGTGTGTGTGTTTTAAATTGTTTTTTTTCTGCGAACCATCACACTCTTCCTTAACTACAAACATTCAACCCAGTTCACATCCGAGCGCAACACATGGCAGAGCTGGGATTCAAACCTGAACCTCCGTATTATTACAGTCACAATGTCTGAGTGGTCCACTCCAAGGACAATCCTTTTGAGATCCTGCACACACTCTGAAATCACCTGCATATCCATATGTTCTCGCTTTCATCAAACCACTACTTTAGGGACTGAAGATCTATTGAACTTTGAAAACAATTTTGAGGCTGAGAGGCCTGTGTGTCCTGGCAGCCGTTTGATTCGAGCGGTAATCACTGCAAGCGTGCGCACGCAGCCCCCAGGCTAATGTTTCCCCCCGCACTTTTACCTTATTGCTTATTTAGTCTGAAAATGGAGGCAGCATATACCTCTTGTTAGCAAACACCAGTGTGGATATCTCGGAGGTATTGTGTGTCTATAGTGAGGCATCTGTCTCTGTTTCCACCAGTGGCGGGGAATAAAACAAACTTTAACCAAAGCTCAGACGTTTAGCATCCTTGGAATGTTGCCCCCGCTCCCCGTCTCAGTGTTGGTCTCTTCTTGCGTCTCTCTCTCATTCTGCTCTACCGATTGGGTCTCAGGAGGCTGGAGTCTGATCCAACAGTGTCCAGCAGTGCTCCCTCCTCCAGGACTCCACGTTTGCTTTGCCTCATATCGGCAAACTGGCAGTTTGCGGAAACTTTGCCTCACTCTCAAGTCTAAGTACAGGTAGTGAAATCAGCATTTAGAGTTTCCTGAATGGAGCCTTCTGTAATAATGGCAACTAAATGTGACTGTATTCACAAGGATGGTGTGTCATGATTACCCGTAGTTGTGAGTGATTAACATGATACGTAATTTTTTTTATCATTTGAATAAAGGTGTGCTTATTCAATCCTAGAACTTGTCCCAATGTCACATGTATTGTACATCCAGTTTAAAGAGCACGCTACTTACAGTGAGGGCCAGAACCCGCCTCAGTAACCTTCAGCAAAATCCCTTTTCCTGGCCACGGTCCATGACTGTCCTCAGTCTGAACGGCGGGACTGAGATATTAATTCTTTAAACCACAGCCATGATAATTTTATCTTTACGAACAGACACATTCAGCACAGAGCTCAATGGAGTGTGCTTGTGAGGTAATTCTTCAAAACCGCTGGTCTGTGACCCCACAAACATCTCTTGCTGCCTGTTTCTTCCTGCCTTCCCGTCTCTGGGTGAATGTGGCGCTCGTGTGCTATTCTTCCTCTCCTCGCCAGTCATAGTTCTACAATGTTCACTTTCTTCACGTTAGGGCCAGTGGCACTACAATGGCACTTACTGGATGGCCACCAAAGAAAACACTCCTCGTGTGCTGTGAACTACCCATTTCAGAAGACGCAATGACTGAACAGAGTATCTTTAAGTGCTGCACGAGCCATATATTCAAAACAATATTCAGGCTTTATATCACATGGAGTGTCTATGAAGGAGAACGCAAATGAAGCCAACCTCATAAAGTGGTGATTTATAAACAAAAGTGTTACTGTTACACAAGACACCCAACGTACTCATTACTGCAAGCCCTTGTCTAGAAGTCCTGATTTTAGAGTGGAACTTTAATCATGGAACAAGATTTAGAGACAGAATAATCAAGCTAAATAAAGTGTATTCTTACACACACATTCTAACAAACACACATTCTAACATTTTGCCCCCTGTGGTGATTTGTGCTTTATTCTTAGAAGGAAAGTATGTAAATGATTACATCAGCTATTAAATGAAATGATTTTATACACACCATAAACATCCTCCCAGTAGTGACTCATTAAATGTTAATAAAAAAAGGACTCATAATGAAAGAGATATTAAAGAGTAACCAGAATTACATCTTTAACAGAAAATTAAGTAAATCTTATAAGCCATTACAAACTGATTAAAACAAGTAAAGTATATCCAACAATCTGGATACACATGGCACATGCAGACACTTCTTGAATTCATTGGTGTGTTATGGATGTAAAAGGTACAGGCAGTAGAGTTCGTGGTTTGTGTTTAACACAGCCTTAAACGACGTGTGACGACTTTGTCCATGCTTAGGGGTTTGGCACTCGCGTTTCTCTCGGGTCTTCACGGATGGAGGTGCAGGAAGTCTTCTCTCCTGAAGAAGCTGCTCTTCCATGCATCACAGCTCCAAATGTTCTGGAGCACCTCATGAAAGTGTCCTTCCTCAAACCAGGCACCTGCTGATCGGTCACCTGAAGTCCTCCAAATTTGAATCGTATCTTTTCGGCAAAAAATGCTTCCTCCATCCACGCTTTGTGAAGAGACCAATGTCCTCTCACAGTGGTTTAAGAAGCTCCTTTTAAGCATCATGCCGTCCTCTGCTGGGTCAGCGCCACCTAGGTCACAGTCCTCCATTTCCACCGGCTCATTCAGACATGCGGACGTGATTACGGATCCATCAGATCATCTGCTTGCCCCGCACGTATGCTCGCTTTGCAATTTAGCGCCAGCGCGTTCCACATAGATCCAGAGATCGTCGTTTTCATCTCTGCGGTTCTGTGGTGCGTCGTTCAAGACGCGAGCAAGGTCAAGTGCTCTTGCAAGGTCTGGAGATGCTGGATGAAAACGCGGCGTCTGTCGGTGGTTTACAGTCATTACCAACAGGCGTATGAATATTATATCGGTCATGGCCAGTTGGTAGCAGCTTTGACGTGCTCTCCCGCGGCGTCGTGCTGAATGTGTAACGCAGCAGGACGCTGACTGAGCAAACAATGGCCGACTGACCGTCCCCAGGCCCACTGGGCCTCAGTGACCGCTGGACCGTAGGCTGCCCACAACACACCTCTCTCTGAACTGCTAGCCGTTTATCATGGACAAAAGACCCACCTAAATACACATTCAGCCACTGCACCTCTGCAAAAAGTCTTCACAAAAGGTTTCAAAGGTGAGCAGGGCCATTTGTATAAAAGTCCCTCTGACCTCCTCATTTATATGTGAAGACAAGCCTGAATATTCCCCACTGATTACAAACGCTCCGTCACACCTTTTGACTTGACTTGTATTAGAGTCAAAGACTCGAATTCAGGGCTAGTATTCATACCACTACAACGTTGCATGATAAGGTCACACGTATCCAAGAGACCTCTTAAGGACTTCTTCACTGTAGGAAAGGGCAAGAGATGGCCATTTATTTTCCGTGGGTCACATCTGCGAAAATGCTTAACACTCAGCTAAGCATTCCGAGATTTCATTCTGAGCGATTTTACCAGCGTATATATTACCGCATCGATCTCTATGCTTTTGGACGAGAGCAGAGTTTTCATCTGTTCCAGTATACTGTAGCTAAAAAGGTCACTTTAATCTCTCAGGTTTTTTAATGCCCCCTTGGGGACATTATTTTTGTCTGCCAGTGAGAATAAGAACATAAGCAAGTGAGTTATGATATGTGCCTCCCTGCACTGGCTTCCTGCGAATTTTTGAATTAAATTTAAAAGTTTTATTATTTGTTTATAAATCCCTGAATGGCCTCCTCATCTTCCTGGACTTTTAACATCCTGCACTCCTGCTAGGTCACTTGGATCTGCTGACTGTCTCTTACTGGTTGTCCCTAAAGCAGGTCTGAAGCTTAGAGGTGTGCGGTCTTTTGCTGTAGCAGCACTCGAGGTCTGGGAGGAACATCACTTACATGTTGGACTGGCCCCAACGTCATCGTCATGGCATAAGACTAATTTTTATCACTTGGCTTTTAACTCCGTATGAGAGCTCTTGTATCTATTTTTGTTTTACTGTGTCTCTGTGTCTTTTTACTTCTTTGTTATTAATCTAAATGTGCAGCACTTTGGTCAAAAATTCTACTTTAAATGAGCTCTATGAATTAATATAAATGAAATGGGGGGGAAAAAAGTTTTCTTAAATGTTGGTTTATTTGTTGGTGTACCTAAGAAACATGGAGGAATTTCTCACCACTGCACGTCTGTATTTGAAATGCCTTAATATTAATGTCTTAATATTCTGTAGGTCTTTGGCATTGGCACGAACAGGCAGCAGCATATTATACAGCTGCTTCCAATTAGAGGATCCAGAACATGAAGCAAATGCTGACTTGGGATCAGCAGAAAGGGATTAGTGGTAACATGCACAGCAATATCACGGGTATGTGCTCTGAGAGCACAGCAGCCATGTTCTGCCTCATAAACCTTCTTTCTGTGGCGTTGGGTACATGCTCAGCATTTTCCTGCTGGACAGGGTTTTCCGTTCAGCCTGGAAAATATCTCAGAAATAAAAAACTGCTCCATTTTGTCCCAAAAATGAATTGTCTACATCCAAACGTCTGTCCAATCAACATTCAGGTTCTATGACCATATCAAATTATTTCAGGTAGTCCATCTAGTTAACCATTGTGTTATACGATGTGTTATACAACTGGTTAATTAACCATTGTATATGTAAATGTATATGTTATACATTTATATATATTTTGACTGTCTTCTTGGACACACTACATTTCTGTAATGGCAGCGTCAATTTAATAGAATTACCTGAAATAACCATATAGTAATCTCAGATACTGCATTTAAATATTACTCTACATTATTTTCACATTTACATCATAACGATAATGTCTAGAAAATGTGTGGGTTTGTAGATTTGGGCTGGTGTTCTGAAAGGCAATCCATGCGTCCTAAAACCACATTCCCCCACAGTAGAAAGATCCACTTTCCTCCTGTTCTGGCTGGGTGTAGGACTGTGGTCCATATCGTTATTCTGAGAGGGGAAATCTAACTGCAGCTATAAAAAAAGAGCGAAATAGTTCTGCATTCCTCCACCTGCTGACAGCAGGTGGTGTAAACATCTACTGACAACCAATACACACCGTCCACAGAATGTGATGCTGTGTGCTGTATATGTTACACCATCTGATTCTTGACCATGGTCATGACTATGTATGTGTGTGTGTGTGTGAGTGTGTGTTGGGTGTTGAGGTCAGGCTTTGCCCTTGCTGTAGTGCTGCTGCCTGCGTGTGTGTGAGGGCCCACCTGCTCTCTCCTTCTTTGCTCACGACAAGCTTTCATCTGGCACGGAGAACCGTGGTCCAAGGTCAGGCTGTAGGCAGAGTGTGTGTGTGTGTGTGTGTGTGTGTGTGTGTGTGTGTGTGTGTGTGTGTGTGTGTGTGTGTGTGTGTGTGTGTGTGTGTGTGTGTGTGTGTGTGTGTGTGTGTGTGTGTGTGTGTGTGTGTGTTTTTGATAGGTCGGTTTGAGTTGGATTCACTCCAGGGCTTTTCTGTTTTCCTTTTGTCAGCCGATTCTTCAAGTAGAATTATTCAAATCTCAATCTCAACTTGAGCCAGATCTGAAGGTTTCGAGTTTTCCAACTGTCAGGTGCCTTTTATTTGCATTAGTGACAGAAGACATAGTGACAAAAAGAAAAACATGACGTTTGTGGAGTCATTGACCTACATGCAGCCTATGCGGACGTTCATCTGGTGAAGTTCAGCTGAGCTTCTGACAGAGCTTCATAGAGAGCGCGTACAGAGCTTATGAACTCTTCTAGGAGACTCTATGTTCATCATCACAACCTCTCACTCTCCACCTGTCTCTCCCCTCTAGGCTGCGGAGAGTAAGACTGTCGAATGGCTTTCAGACCGGCCATAGAGCTTAATGGATTCTGTTGACTACTGGCCAGTGTAAGAACACTTGGCTAATAGGGGCTCAGGAAAAGAAGTATTATTGCTCTTGAAATGACAGCCATTAAGCATGTTTGCCAGTTGGCTTTCTTATTTACACTAGATTACCGCTTACAAAGGCCAGTACCACATGATTTAAACCTGTTTATTTATTAAGGACTTCTAGCATGCAACACGCCCCCTCACATAGCCTCAGGGGAAACATTCAACTAAACTCACTGAAATTCAGTCCTGTCCCCCTGCCTCTACCGACACACGCGCACATGCCCACTCACTGCCTCCACCCCCCAACTACACACACACACACACACACACACACACACACACACTGTGCACCTGGGCACTTACCAGCTACGAGGTGGGCTGGCCTCTCTGTAATGATGGATGCTCTGCTGAGGTGTGGAGCTGGAGTGCAGGCAGCCACTCGGAGCTGAGCGCCCACCTCAAACCGGGCACTGAAGCCCCCACACTCATTACCTGCTGCTGCCCAAATCTCACACACACACACACACACACACACACACACACACACACACACACACACACACACACACACACACACACACACACACACAGGAAGTGGGTGCCCTCTGTAGTCGTGTCCCAAAAACGCCTTTTTCATTTTCGCCTTTTTCTGCGTTCTCTTCTCACTCCTTAATGAGATTTCATGTGTTCTCCCCCATCATCACTCCACAGTTCTCACTTTCTTCACTCTCATGACTTCTGTCCACTCCTCCCTGTGGACGTCCTGATAGCCCAGAGTCCCTCTCGTGTAGCCAGTGCCCTCCTCACTCACAAGGTTGAATACTTTTTAACTTCATTCCATAATCTCGCTAATGCACTCTCACTCACGAGCCCGTATTAACTCACAGACAAGTCCAGAAACATTCGTCACTGAGTGAGTTTAGCAGCACACACCTCTTTACTTCATCACTGACACTTAAGCACTGACTCGTTCAGAGTGAACAACCATTTCTGTTACATTCACTCAGTCTCACTCACTCAGCTCACACTCCTAGCTCACTCTCCTAGCTCACTCTATCAGCTCACTCAAGTCAACCACTCAATTCACTCACTCAATTCACTCATTCATTTCTCTAACTCACTCAGTTCACTTCACTCACTCACTTCACTTAAGTCACCCATGGAGGTGGAGTGCTGTCCTATGCAGCAGGACAGTGCCCACTCCATCTATCCAGCTAGGCGCATGTTTAAGCAGGCATACCCGACAAGACCTGCTCATGTTTTTTGCCTCGTTAAAACACCGTGAGGTAACAGAGGTTGTATGAGTTCGAGATCAGACCTGATGTGCCAGCTTTGTGAAGCCCCCAAACCTTCACATCCTCAGAAGATCTGCCAGGAACCGTGGGCGGTCGGAGGGAGTGCGAGCAGGAGAGGACTCGCTTGGAAGGGATGAAATTACGCCCACCGCCGGGCCACGGACGTTCCCTTTTACAGTCTGAAACGATGTTCTGGAAAGTGGGCTTTAATACGCACGAGGGCTGCAGAGGATTCGAGTGGTGAGAGCCATGAAAAGAGAGGCAGCCCACTCCTCCGAGATGATCCACGGCTGGCAGCCATGCCATCATGGCGTTGCCGTGCGGGCTCTGCTGCTTTTGATGCTGTGTGCTTGTTCAGGTGCTTTATCAAGCCCTCCGGCATCACAGCAAGCGGCAATCAGAGGGAAACAGGAAGCCGCGCTAATCAAGACAGGAAGTCAACATAAGAAAGTGCAAATGAGCAGAAAGGCCTGGTGCGTGATGCCGCTTCGTGCAACGCACATGTCTGAAGTTATTTTTACGCTCTCTTCTACGTGCGACGAAGGCAGACAAACACTCAGTTGGAAGTGTGATTTATTTTTTTGCCCTATCTTGGACGGAGCAAAGTCGAGCAGCCCCCGGGTTCCAGGAAGCCTCAAATTTGTAACCAGTTTGTGTTGGCATCATTTTGCTAAGTGCCCACTTTTACCACCTCTGAAAGAAGGTGTTCTGGTCAAAAAGGATGCAGTTTAGCAAAATTGAACCATTAAAGTATGCAAATGCTCAGCTTAACACCCCCTGGGGACACTCTCCTGGGAATCCTAGGATTTTGTCACTCTAACGAAGGCATCATTTCAGGATCCCACAAAGACTGTTAAAACACGCTTCGTTTTAATGCTGTGCACTTATTTGAGAAGGTTGGAAATGTGAAGATGCCATTAAGGTACCTAAATTATTCAAGTTAACAATGCATTTACTTAATTGCCTTGGAGTGTTGTGAGTAGGCATTTGGATAAGTGTGAGACCCGCGCTAATGGCTCACACTCTAGTGTTTGATATTGTTGTTGATATTTGTAATAGCACTTAGGCCTGTCTACCCAAACATGCGTCTCTAGTGTTCAGCCTTTTAACATTCTTTACTTTACCTTTCTTGGTCCATGCAAACTTTCTTCCTACTTTGTTCTTAGAGCAGGTACACCTGAAATACAATACTTTCTAAGGGCAAGAGATGGGCGATAAAATTCTTATTACTGAGATCACTCTCCATTCCAAATCGCATTTTCCTGAAATTAAATCAAAGTTATAGTTCACATTTGGCCTTACAGGATCAGTGCAGAGAGGCCGTTCACACATGAAATTGAAAAACGCAATCAAAAAGTCGCACGGCTGGTATGGGTTACAGAAAAGAAGATTGTGTCCTAGCTAATGCTAGCCAAGGTCAGAAAATAAACATTAACTACGCTGTCAAACACTAACACTGGATAGCACATAGTTTCCGGCTTAGCCCAGTTGCCAACTGGAATGATTAAAAGATCAAATGAAAGATCTCTATTAACTAACAGGATGAGAACTTTAAATGTATCCTGACTAGAGCACAAGCTTCTACACAGAGCACCTCTCACGCTGGAATACTTGTACAGAAGACTTATGGTTCGTATACGAGAGTTGCTGAACCTGTTCAATTTGATTCATAAGACATGGTGCCCCACAGTTGCATGGTGGGAAAACCGCCATGCTGACGTTTCCGTGCTCAAAGTGCTGATGTTAATGTTCTAGGTTTCAATATAATCAGTCTAAAATGCTCCTATCACTGCAGGGAAGACATGGAAACAGTGGTTAGTAGCCAAGGCTTTTCATCATGCTGTTTTGTTCCATTGTGCGTCCTCTTGTGAAAGGATGCTGATGAAGTGATGCGGTTGCACTCCGTGGCAACCGTCTCCATGACAGGCTTGTGGGTTTAGGACTAGGGATGCACCAATGAAGTGGTCGGTCAGCTCAGGCGGTGAGGAGGAACACTCTGACTGCGGACGTGTCCTGGGTTCACTCCACTTGGGGTGTGTGGTGACAAAATGGCATTGTGTGGCTTGAAGGAGAAGGCGTGATGGGTGAAGGGGACGGATCTTCTCAGAATCCACGAGCAGTGAGCTGGAGATCTTTAATTAAACTTAATTAAGGATGGATTTTTGCTAATGGCTGTGTGTACTGGAACAAAGTCCTAAGGGAAAGAGAAATGCTTGTTTAGAGGCCTAAAGGGTTGTGTATGTGGAGGTGTGTTTGTGTGTGCGTGAATGTGCTGTTGTGAAGGTGCTGTTAAGTTCACGCATGTGTTTGTAGACACTTTTATTGTGCAAGGTAGAAAACTGCAGTGGCTGTCATTCATAATCAAGAGTCAATTGTGTACGTGTCTGCAAAATACAAACAAACAATGAGATGCTGGAAATAGCATCTTAGCATGGTGGCGGTATTTTTGTATGCATGTGTGCGTATGTTTGTCTTTTCCTCACGGCCTCTTCAAGGTGTGTGCTGGATTTGCGATCCCTGGAGGGACCCACAGTAATGGGGGTCATGCTCGAGCCAGTGGCTGTGTTCCACACGACTTTGAATGCATGTGTGTGTATGAAAATGGAGCTGTGTGGTGAGACAGAAGTGTGGGAGGGGGGCTTCACGCTGCCACGTGCGTCTACCCACTTGGTATTCCCACCACCCTGCTGTCCAAACTGCGTTGTTGCGGTGGCTGACAGAAAGCCAAATGGCTCACGGCGTCCGGCGTTGGTAGGTGCCACCTCCTCTGCAGGCGACGTGCGGGGTCTGGGATTCTCAATCGGCACAAGGTTAAGACACCATCCTCAAGGTGGCGATCACGAGCCCAAGAGCCCAGTCTCAGGCTGACCACTGGGTTGAGCGAGCAGGGTGTACTCTTGGGAGAGTGCAGAGCCTCTTATCCAAGAGTCAAAATTACATTTTCATTTTCCCCCAGCATGTCAACCCCCCCCCCCTGCTTCTCCCCGACGGGGGGCGAGCAGGAGCCCGGATCTGGGGTCGGGGATCACCCTGTCGATTATGCTCCACTCATCACCATTCCGTTCAACCCTGCTCCGCCTGCGTGGCTGTTGCACACGCACGTGCGCGTGTGCGCCAGCGTAGGGAGGTAGAGAGAGAGAGGCGGATCACGGAGTGGGAAAAAGGTGATGTATTGCTGGAGCTCTGGCTCTAATTACCCCTCTACTCCTGTACAAGTGAAAAGCAGCTTGGAAGGAGACCGGACGAGTGAGTGATTCTCTCAACATCTCACAACCCAGTAAAACCACCATCACCACCACCAACACCATCACCACCACCCCCGGCAGTCCGGGTAAAGCAGTTGATGCCACTGCTCTGTATGTGCAGAACTCTCCTCCCCCAAACTGCCATCTCCACCTCTGACTGCTTCTCGCCATTTTTCTCTTCCTGTTTCACACACTCCCCCACTCCCCCCCCCCCCCCCCCCCCCCCCCCCCCCCCACCTCACCATTCTCCACCCTCCTCCTGAGCAGTTCATTTATCTTCATGGGGCCCAGGGGATGCAGTGTGTGTGTGTGATGGTGGGATGTGTAAGTCATAGTGTTGCACGCATGCGTGTGGAGGTGGCAGCCGCCAGTACGGAACAGTAATGAAACAATTTCACACAACACCTTATGCCCGGTGGTGGCAATCCCCACCACCTGCACCACAAATAGATGCGTGAGTGATGGTGAGGCCAGAGGGTTTCTTACACACTACTCTACATCGTCCCCTTTCTCCATAGCCATTATAACAGAGAGGGAGAGAAGCAGAGAGAGAAAAGCTGAAATAGTAATGGCAGTAAAGCACTTGGACAGTAGCTTTGCCTGAAGTGCATAAGGAAAATAATAAACTGAGGTTTGTCATCTCAATAAGCTCAAAACGCTTAACTGGAATTCTCATTGTCTTTGCATTAAACACTCCTAAAGTTGAGCAGTGGGTCTTAAGGACATCTCCTCTATGGCCAGACACAGTCTGAGATTAACTGATCTAGTAGTCCAAAAGAGGTACTAATCACTGGCCGTTTCCTGATCACCTCCTGTATATGTCCATCTCAAATGCCCATTTACACGGCTCGACCATGATACAGGAAGGTTCCACGCCCCACGTGAAATGTTTCACTGATACATTTCACCCTTTCACGTGCCCCGAGACAAGAAATGAATGTTAAGAAGCGCATGAAGGAGGCGGGGGCCATTGTACCAGCCATCCGAGGCAGACAGTGTGCTGACGGGCAGCCCGAGATAGGCACCCTGCCTCTCCGTGTGAGAGAGGAGGAGAGAAGCCTGTGGTACATTTTAAACTGGTGCAGTGAGAACAAAAGCATAGGAGGTCTGGACCACGAGGGTGACATCGCCGTGCTGGTCATCTAGAGCCACAGGTCCTTGAGGGGGGCGGGCCGGGCCGCTCTCCAGCGCCTCATTTTTAGCCCAGTGGAGGAGCTCACAGCCACTCAAGCTCTCTCTGATCGAACAGTGTGTGGGAGAAGCCCAGCAAGAGGGCTTTAAAGTGTACTAGTTACCACGATCGAAGCGTCTTCTGTACAACCATGTGTTTCTGGATGTTCTAGACCAAGACTTTGACCCTCTAAGCACAGAATCTGTAAATTATTCTAAAATTGCTAAATGTTATGAAGTAACAGGTCCATATGAATATCCAGCCTTTTTTAGCTCCATCTTTAACTGTTTTATATCATGAATTTTTATACATGTACATTTACATTTCACAAGCTTAGTTTCACCGGGCTGTCATTTATTGCTGAGTATCATTCATGCAAATATCACGATATCTGAATCGCTCTGATCAGAAGGACTCAGCATGTCTTCTGGCCTTAAAGGAAAAATTCTTCATTTTATGAATCCCTGTTTTGATTGTTAATTGTAGGCACAGATAACACTAAACGTTATACATGACATCCATGGATGTCATTTATGAAGATGTTGGTTATTCATATAAAAATCTAAGATAGATAGATCGATAGACGGTACTTTATTAGAGAAATTAGAAATTAAGAAATTAAGATGTCTGATTATACCAGCTGCAGTTGACTCAAATAAGTAGCTACTTGGCTAGCAACCGAATGACTAATGGGAGAACCCTCATCCGTCTCGGGCGACAGTATTTATTGTAATTGGAACCAGTAGCCCCTGGTATCACTTTCAGCTTGCTAGCTAGATTAAACTGTGATTAGATAGGTATTGCTACCTAGCCAGGTAAACAAAGCACATGCACTTACACGTATATAGTAACGTTAACTAAGAAACTACATAAAGAATGAGATAAATACGGACAGTATATAGCTGGTGAAGAATGTCTATGCACAAATCCTGCTTATAACTTATAGCTAGCTAGAGTGCACATGGTGCTTCAAATGGTTGCTCATAGGTTAGAAACCCACCTCTCGTCACTGAATAATGACCAAAAATACTGGATTCCTGATCTTAGTAATATTGAGATGCAGTTAATGCTACCTAGTTGACTAAGTACTGAACTTTTCATGTGACATAATAGTGAGGAGCAATATGGCCAGTATTTATATTTAATGTTAAATTAGCTACACCCAAATATCAGTTTCTGGCAAAAGTTCTCCAAGATGAAAGTTCTTCTAGGCAAAACAGGTCTTTGGACCAATTCTCTTTATAAATAATTCAATGACACACACACACGCCACACTGATAGCTAACTGTACGACAGGTAGGCCTAACCGAACAAAAGCTAACTGAACAATAGCTAACCAAACGTTATCTTAAGTAGCGAATTTCCTACTTACCTAAACTAAAAACTTAATAACTAAAAATATAAATTTTTTTGGTCATGGATCACAATATGTTTCTCTGTTTTAAATATAGCTAACTTCCAGTCTTTAAAGGTTTCCTAGTTAGCTAGTTAGGTATTTGTTTAAACTGAGTTTGTCTTGGCTAGCTAATGCTGTCTTTTGATTAGCTTTTGGTAGATTATTAAAAAGTGCATCAGTTCGAACATTTAGTCAGTTCAAATATAATGTAACATACAACTATAATGGTGACGTTTGTCCGAAACATTCCACACATTTAGAAGTATGTCTTAAGAGTTTTGTGTACTAGCATTATTAGTGTCTAATTGCATAGTGTGTAGGACACGATTTCAGATGTAGCCGACCTCTCCACTTTTCCTACCAGTGGCCGCAGTAAAACCTAAAATTAGCTACCTAAATAATTGTTTGTTAGTTGTTTTTTAAACAACCACTGCAATAAAGCATATAAAAAACAGCAAAAAAAGAAGTTTCAGCATTTTTTAAAAATTATTATTACTACATTACATGAAATTAAATTTAAACTTAATGTTTGTGTCTGCATATATGAGGGACATGTGATTTAGGCTTATCTAATCTTTTAGAATAGACTTACATTAGCTTGCTCCTAAACTAAAATACATGTTTGAGTACCTATCAGAAAATGTGACAACTTTTCTTTCTTGACAACTCGCACGCAGAAGATTTGCAACAACGGTCTCTGCACTCACAGAATTTGGCGCTCACAGAATTCGGTGCAACACTAGCATCTTTTAAAATAACCCGAGGCCAAGGGCTATATAACATAAAGTTGCTGCACAAGATTCCAGATTGAAAAGCTTTTGAGTTCTACATCAGTTCTATCATCGGCCCAGTTCAGTGATTCTAGTCAAGCCTCATTCTTTCCACCATAGCCTCATGGAGTGAGATTTAAGGGAGGGTTAAATGATTGTAAATTGCTTGCAGCAAACTTGTTCCATTATTTCTAGGCAGGTGACGTGGGGTGAATTAAACACATTGCATAAAATTCATTTCAGCTCAAAAACACGCGATTGTTCAGTAAGCACATTGTTGGCTGTGTTTGAAATGGTCTACACTCTACTTGCACACTGATTGGACCCCAAATCAGTATGGTGTATTTAGTATGCGGCCAAAATACATTTTTCTACTACGCGAAAGATTCCTGGACAACGTACTATTTCTGCCAAATATTCCAGTACGTGACCAGAGCTGTGGTGCACTGCATATCATCATGCAGTAGTTTCCGAAGTAGGCGGAACCTTCGTATGTTCAAAAGATCTCATAGTATGGTTTATGTTTGCTGCATACTGAATACTATACTGAATGCTACTACGGGGACCTGTATGCAGTATACACTGAGTGCAGTATGCAGTATACAGTATGCAGTAACTTATTTCGAACAGAGCCATGTGCTGTTGAACAATTTACGATTTTCCACGAGATAAATGCAAAAGTCCTGCTGGGACTGTTTCTCTCTGTCAGATATTTTTTATGACGTTCTTGCATGCAGGGACATTACTCTGTGCAGTTCCGTGGTACACAGACTGTGCAGACGTCCATCATAAACACTTTATTTTTCCCTTCTCCTCTGACAATAACTCTTTTCCCCTCGGGGGTCACTTAAAGGAAAGGCGACAGGCACGGATAAATACTGCGCGGGTGTCATTGGGCTGTGCGGTCTCTGAGTAACGACTGCGGTCTCCATGGGAATTTTATTCTTGTGGCAAACTTGTAGCAGAAGGGGTCGAGGGGAATGGGTGCTGTGGCTGAAGTGGTCGATTATGTAGGGGAACATTATTGTTTATTCTAAGAACCTTTTCCTGTGGCAAGTTCTCAAAGTTTCTCACCTCAAGGAGCTTCTGTTCTTTTATCTTTGAGTTGTTTAGAAGTTTACAGTTCAGATGCCGTGTGGCTGTTTTGGAGCGATACAATTCGAACCCCTAAGTTACACCACTGAATGTCGGCTTGTAGTAACTGAAGAAAGGTTTGCATGTTGACTATTGTGTAAAGTTTGCCTTTAGAAATACTGTTAGGCAAAAATGCATTTAGCTTGTTTCAATAATTGCCAACAGTTTTCACATTATGCAATTTACCTACAGTATTAATTTATCCTTGCAGTCATGAGGTACTTAGTTAATTTAGAGGGCTCATCTACACTGCCCACACTTCCTCATTTCAGGTACCTTCACTCTGAAAAAGGGGAAAGCAGGTGAACTCTTCGCAAAGAAATAGAGCGTATCTAGTTTCTTACATGAAAGCGTCTTACGTGAAGAGTTTTTTTTTCCATCTTTTTTGTTACTGTTACTGCAACCAGCAGTTTCAGCTTCAGTTTAAAAGTGTCAAAATAGCAGAGAATGGAAGATATGGGTCTGGCATTAAGACAGACATGTGAGAGAGCGAGAGAGTAAGAAGAAAAAGAAGAAGGGGGAGAGAGAGTGAAGGAGAACAAAAGAACGAGACCAGTAGACAGGCGGAACATGCGCTCCGACATCAAAGTCATGCGGGCCTACCTGGTATCGCCGCGGTGACGAGTGGGAGGTGTTGTTCTGTAAATTGCCACCTTTAAGCTCATGTTCCACACGTTTGCCTGCAGTCATTTATTTATACTGCTTTGTTCCTTCCCGTTCCGGTCGGAGAGCTGACAAAAAGATACGCCAGCGAAGTTATTTTAGAACGGCCTTTTCAAATCCTTTTATTATTACTATTACCTGTAGGCCTATTTGTGTGTTTAATTTGAATAGGAATACTTAACTGCCGTTAAGCAGGGAAGCGTTGGGGCTACACCGTGGATGCAGCGTTTGGGCTACATAGTGGAAGTAGCGTTGGGGATACACTGTGGAAACAACGTTGGTGCTACACCGTGTATGCAGCGTTGGGGCTACACCATGGAAACAGCGTTGGGGCTACACTTGGGCATTGTGCCAAAATGCACAGATTGTAGTCTGTTGTTAGTTTTGTAGTTTTAGTTATCCCTTTGCATGCGTTAACGTGATACATAAGAAATGCAGCAGGAATGGCTGTTGTGCTGGGAGCGTGGTGCTCCCGACTGCTTGAGCCTGTGAGCTGAGAGCAGTCAGCAGTGACACATGTGGTATCAAAGGGGTGGCGCCACTTAATGATTTATTAGGGCAACGCTGCTTTTGCAGAATATGATTTTTACTGAAAAAATTATTAATGGGTATTAATGGATATCTAATCATTGTGTTGGCTTCATATTGTAAGTTGTGTAACCAGTCATGGTAATGGTTACATTATTGCAGAGGTGGGACCAAGTCAGTGTTTTGCAAGTCTCAAGTAAGTCCAAGTCTTTATACCTCAAGTCCCGAGTCAAGTCTCAAGCAAAGACACTCAAGTCAAGTCAAGTCTCGAGTCAAGACAGACAACAGTCAAGTCAAGTCCCAAGTCTGAAACTTGGAATTTCAAGTCCTTTCGAGTCTTTTTTTTTTTTTTTTACCAATGTTGCAGGTATATTTTAAATGTAAATAAATTTAAATTGTAAATTCTTTTTTAAATCTAAATTCTCCTCAAATCTTGATAAAACATGTGCAACTGAAAACACGAAGTATTAAAAAAATTAAAATTACACCTCTTTATTGCACAGTTCAATTTGTTAAACTTAGCTGCAAAAATATTCATACTTTAAACTACAATTTTCCAGAAATAAATATTCTGTGAAAAAGTCATAAGTAGAACTCCATGTTCAAATAAAAAGTGCTGATATTTTCACAGTACAATACAAAGAACCATAACAGCATTTTCCCTCTCTTCTCTTATCTGGTTTCTTGGAGAACATGTGTGTCCATGTGTGAGTGACACAAGACAAACAAATATAAGAACTGAACAATTAACAGGAATCTGCAACTTTAGACATTTCAGTAAACTATTCTGCATTGCATTTGCTGGCCAAAAGTCTGTATGTCATTTGTGCACGATGAATGATGTCCCCATAGCTGAAAACTCGCTCCACTTTTGTCAATATATTTTTTTCTCGATGTAGATGTCTTCAAATACACAATCCATGCTGAGATAGAACTGGATATTATGATGGTGACAGAGAGAGGCTCTCTTCCCCGAGTTCAGATACAGAACCCAGGGTTGCCAACCCTCACGCATTGAGCGTGAGACACACGCATTTGACCGACTTCACACGCTCTCACGCCACACATCCGATTTCTCACGCCGGAAAAAAATCTAGTTTATTTACCTCTGATCCACATCTATGATTCAATGAGTTACTAGTTCGCTCTGGCACCAACCACTGGCGATCGATCGATCGCGATATAATACTTAATTTGTGTCCATTTTACACCCCGCCCGGTAAAAATTTACGTTCGCCAATCCCCCATTTGATTGGTTGTGCTGCAGCTCATGCACACACACACGTACAGAGTGTGGAAAAGCAGAGGACCGGTCTGCGTCAGAAGGACGGAAATGAAATTAATGGGGCGCACTTTATAAATATTAATATGCGTTTTAAAATTTAGATTTGGGGTTAAAAAATCAAGTCTTTGCAAGTAAACAGGTTCAAGTCCAATTCAAGTCCCAAGTTATTGGTGTAAAAGTCCAAGTCAAGTCTAAGTCTCTGAATATTTTTTCAAGTCAAGTCAAAAGTCTTAATATTAATGACTCGAGTCTGACTCGAGTCCAAGTCATGTGACTCGAGTCCCCACCTCTGCATTATTGGTATATTAATAAAATTTTAATTACCAATAGGTTGAATATGTTGGAGGTTAATGAAAGAAAGATGCGCTAAATGTTGGATATTAATCTCATAAAATCTTCATGGGTGAGGACAGGTGCATGAACAAAAAAGTATTACTTTCCTGTGTCCAAACATAGCAATTATCCAACTGATGTTCTTCTATGGTTTTTGGAGCAACGTCACACCAGAAATATGTGCACAAATTTCAGCAACAGAAGTGGAGATTTATGCCACTGATCCACAGTGGTTCCATTTCTTTAACAGCTAAT
The DNA here is from genome assembly GCF_052324685.1 of Brachyhypopomus gauderio. Lineage (NCBI taxonomy): Eukaryota > Metazoa > Chordata > Actinopteri > Gymnotiformes > Hypopomidae > Brachyhypopomus > Brachyhypopomus gauderio. The sequence continues at coordinate 22,603,852 of NC_135216.1, forward strand.
TTAATTAATGGAAAATATTGATATTGTATTTATTGAGACTTGAAGTGTACACACCATACAGTACACACCATGTCATTATGATCATTGTCATTATGTCATATGTTTGAAGGGTCATGAGACTGATCTAACAAGCTCAAAACAAGCAGTATGCACAAATACATGAAGTGATGGCGTAGGTTGCAAGATTTGGCCTTTCTCAGCCAAAGAGACTAAACATTCGGAATTGTTATAATTTTTGCTGAGCCAATCAGAAGAATGAACAGCAATCCAATGTGATGCTTGTTAGTTTTAAATGCACACGATAAATAATCGAATCTAAAATATAACCAGAGAATTATGACATATGCAATTATTTTATTTTATTTAATTAGTTTATTTATATTTCATTTCAGGACTTTGGGTGGTAACTTGAGTGACAAACCTTTTGTTTCTTAATCATCTGTTTATTGGTATTTTAGTTAACATACAAAACACATTATACATACACTACCGGTCAAAAGTTTGGACACAACTGACTGAATGTATGTTCTCTATAGCCTTAAAGGCATTTTTATGTATGTTCTCTATAGCCTTAAAGGCATTTTAAGTGGCTTCTGCGTAAATGTTGATAGCCTATATATGATTTTCCAAAACAGTGTATAGCCTACAGTATATCATTAAAATGACAATAATAAAGTTTTAATAAAATTTTATTTGCCTCCTCAAAAAATTCATAAATTTTCAAAAGCCAACAACAGTGATGGGTATACCACTCCAACAAACATGTCAGTGTCTCAGTCTTTTGTCATGTACCCTTGAGCATCAATTGCAGCTTGACCAAACCTCTCACGCTGTTCACAAGTCTACTTATTGTCTGCTGAGGCGTGTAATCTCACTCTCAGGTCATTGAGGTTCTGGCGTACAGAGTTACGAGCCTCTGCACAGCGACTCGGCTGATCTCATAGGTTTTCTATAGGATTCAGGTCTGGAGAAAGTGCAGCTCACTCCATTTGAGGAACCCCAGTCTCCATCAGCCGTTCCATAATGATGTGACCTTGATAAACTGGAGCCGTCATTGAAGATGAAATTAGGCCTGTGTTCATGCAGAGGCACAGTGACTGGAATAATGATGTTATTCAAGTAGTACGGGCTTTTCACTGTACCATTCACAAAGTATAGGGCAGTTCTGTATTCACTAGACACACCTGACCACATTGTAACACCACCACCACCACCAAAGTCTCGTCTGGTGACAACGACGTCTCCAACATAATTTCTGCTCAGCGTGAGTCGTCTTTCATCAGTGAACAGCGCTGAGGCCCACTGGTCCCTCATCCAGTGTAAATGCTCCCTGACCCATGTGAAGTGATAACGCCAGTGCCTGGTGGTGTGTCTGCCTGGTGGTGTGTCAGTGCCTGGTGGTGTGTCAGTGCCTGGTGGTGTGTCTGTGCCTGTTACTTTCGCAGGTCGTCTAGCATGCAGACCACTCTGATGTAAATGGTTTTGACATTATACTTGGGTGCCTTTCACCGCCCTCAAATGTGCCTGGAGTTGTGTGACATTCATCATCCGGTTCTGCAGGGCACCGTTCACAATGAAGGGGTCATCAGTGCAGGATGTTGCCAAATGATGTACACTTCTTTGCTTTTCTGTGACTCTTCCAGTCTCTGTACATCTGTTGCAACCTGCTGATGACACTCTAAGCTCAGTGGCTTCTTCCGCCTGAGAACATCCAAAATGGCGAAGCTCTGTTGATCGATTGTTAGGTGTTGTCTTGGTCTCATGATGTCAAAATGTGAACAGTATGATGAAGGCGACTACAAATCACTTCTAATTTAACCAAGAAATGCACAGTTGGGTATGTGCATTCAAATGTTTAGAGAAGGTCACATTATGTTCACCTGTAAAGGTTAGAGTGCATTTTAGCTTCATCCTGAAATTTCACCTGAAAGCCAAATATCCATAAATTTTAATCCAGAGTTGGTGCCCTGAGCGGCCTCACCACCCATGTGGCCTCAGCACTCACGTGGCCTCAGCACTCACGTGGCCTCAGCACTCACGTGGCCTCAGCACCCACATGGCCTCAGCACCCACGTGGCCTCGGCACCCACGTGGCCTCGGCACCCACGTGGCCTCGGCACTCACGTGGCCTCAGCACCCACGTGGCCTCAGCACCCACGTGGCCTCAGCCCTGAGTGGCCTCAGCACCCACATGGCCTCAGCACTCACGTGGCCTCAGCACTCACGTGGCCTCAGCACTCACGTGGCCTCAGCACCCACGTGGCTTCAGCACTCACGTGGCTTCAGCACTCACGTGGCCTCAGCACCCACATGGCCTCAGCACTCACGTGGCCTCAGCACTCACGTGGCTTCAGCACTCACGTGGCCTCGGCACCCACGTGGCCTCAGTCCTGAGCGGCATGCCGGATGGGTCCAGCGAGCAGGCGTGGCTTCACTCCAGACTGCAGGCTTCAGTCGAACGTGAGCTTTGCCTCCTTCCTCACTGATGGTCGCCGAGAACGATGAAATAAAAACACCAGAACAGATGAACAGTCTAAGGGGAAACGGAACTGATTCCTCCTGACTTTGTAGAAGTAGCACCATTAGGGCTGACCTTGTTTTCAGTTACATAATAAGCAATTAGTATTAACTAAAAGCTTAAGATGAAGTATATTTTTATTCTCATTTTTGAAGCTGACATTTAGAACAGCATTATCCTCTGCCAAAATGTTGATTTTCATGACTAAAGGTTTATGTTTTCTTATGCAAAACACAGTAATGCCCAGTTTGCATACAGATCTTCTTGCTCTAAATTTCAATTCAGTCCTATACGTTCATTTCCACTGAGTATTGTGCCATTTTGTAATGCAAGCAATCCGTAGGAAACAACTTGTGAAATGCAGCGATGATTTAGCCAAATTGATGTAAAATGCAGAGGGTGTTTGTGGAAGGGAGCTGTGTTGGATACACAAATGAAAAAGGAGGGTGAAAATCAGGAGTGTGAAGTGTAGTGGCAGTGTGAGCCCCACAGCTGAGATTTATGAGCTTTTCGTCCCTGCTATAGGAGGCCGTTAAAAAAGAAATAAAGTCACGTCACATAAACCGCTAAAACTCATATGGAAACTTTGCTTGCACAAATCGAAGTGGCAGATAAATGCATGCTGTTTTCACATGCATCAACATTTGGTTGTAAATTGGTGCAAAGGAGGTTGTGCGTCATGTGATTTCATGTTTGCGTGATGGCGAGTGTGTGTGTGTGTGTGTGTGTGTGTGTGTGTGTGTGTGTGTGTGTGTGTGTGTGTGTGTGTGAAGCGTAGGGGAGAGCAGTGTTAATGAAGGGGGATCAGTGAAATGTGTCTGATCAAGTCAGTTCCTCTATCAGAACTAAATGCGTAGCGCGTGCACACATACATGACTCATTTAAACACCAGTCAATTAAAAAGAAGATTACATGCACAGCCATGACATTGCAAGTGACTCGAGGCCATGGCAAAGGGACAGATGCTGCATGCGCGTGTTTGTCTAGGTGTCGTGGGGCTTGGACTTGCTTGTCAGCAAGAAAAACAGAACCGGAGCGGTCCAAAATTAGCTGGCAACTCCGGAGAAAGGCAGAACACCCCAGCGTCTGAGGAGAAGGAGAGTGGTTGCCTCGCTAGCTTGTGAAATGGTGGCAGTGTCTTTGCATTAATAAGGGGAGCAGATGGAAGGGGAATCAAGGCCAGGGATGGACCCCACGCCCAAGCAGCAGGACTTCTGGACCGTTTGGCACAGTGACAGCCTTCCCATTTCACACCCAGCCCCGGGGCTGCCACACTGTAATTTGATCAAACTGTCAGGAGACATCGCAGACCATTTGGTGTGTGTGTGTGTGTGTGTGTGTGTGTGTGTGTGTGTGTGTGTGTGTGTGTGTGTGTGTGTGTGTGTGTGTGTGTGTGTGTGTGTGTGTGTGTGTGTGTGTGTGTGTGTGTGTGTGTTTGTGTTTGTGTGCAGTGGAAATGGACTGTCCCAGACCACAAAATATAAGCAGGAATGCAGATACTGTTGTCACCTAAGCTTCACACAACTTGAAAAGAAGAGTAGGACTATGTGTGTGTGTGAGAGAGAGAGAGAGAAAGAGAGAGAGAGAGAGAGAGAGAGAGAGAGAGAGAGAGAGAGAGAGAGAGAGAGAGAGAGAGACCGAGACACTCATCCTTTGAAATTTTATTTGATGGCAACAGACATTGATAAGATATTTTTGCATGGTGTGCGTGTGATGTGATTTTGCGTGGCAAGTGACAGGTGTAGGTTCATCTGTGTGTGGCACTAATAACGAATACAGTCAGCTCTCTTTTCCTGTGCATTACTCTCTGAGTCTCAAGACAAAACCCTTAAATCCTCCGGCCCCGGCTGGCTTTGGCCCTAAGACAACGTGTATCATCTCATTGACTAAGAAAGGATTGAGCAGTGAGCCGAAATTCAGCCCCTACCCCTCCACGCCGCCCCCCAACCCCTGGGGTGGCAATTGCAGGGCACATGGAGGATTATGTACACTCGTAATATAAGCTTGTCTTCGCTTTGTACCGAGCTAAATCAGTCAGCTCTGGAACGCCCCTTCTCCTGCTCTGCCTCCAGTTTCACGCAGCTCCACAGCTCATGCTTAATTGCCTTGGGTGAGTCTCCGAGAGACAGACTACAGAGAGACAGACAGCTTTGGACTGGAGCGATGCAGACAGGGGGCTTTTTGTCAGAGAGCCCAGCTCAATGGCGTTCTGACGTCATGACGCCGATGCTAGCTGCTAGCGCTACCTCTGTTCCGAGGGGCCGTGTGGTGGGAGCCGCGGTGTAATTCCTTCCGTGTCGAAGCCCATCAGCAACCCGCTGTTTTTATGTTTTTGTTGTTTTTATAAAATCCTGCTTTCCCATTGGCCCGTGCGTGAATCACACACGCGGTGTCTGCGGCGCGCTAATCTCGCTGGGTCCTGCCGGTCCACGGCAATCTGGTGCCCCCTCACCGCCCCGTCATCTCTGCACCCAGGGGCTGATGGGAGGAAATAGCCGCACTTTTGGCGGGAATGGGCGACGTCGCCCGCTCTCGCTAGCCGACAGGCCGAGAAAACTGGCCTTGTTAGGCACAATTAAGCAAAACAAAAAAGGGAATAGGGGGACGGCAGTGCTGTTAGCTCGAATGCTCGAGTGCTTGTTGACGTGTTTTGCCTGTTATTTTGAACAGAAATGATGTCTCTTTTTCTACAGAGAAAGAACGAGATCTTACTGGCTTTGTTCCTGTCCTTAGTTTTGTCGGAGGCCCGATTAGCCTGTGGCTCCTCAGGGAGATTACAGGAATTATGGCGTGTGTGGGAGATGCACTTTCTCCTTCCTATTGAATTACTGCAATGCTAAACTGGTCCTGAGGAAGTGGTCATTATCGGAAAGGTGGCTGAGAGTGAAATGCAGAAACTCTTGCCTTTAGAGTCTGGGACTGGCGTGTTTTTTGAACTATTATCTTCACACAGACACATGGCCTTGATGAAGGTTAGTAACGTAAATGGTGCATGGTGCGTTTCCTTAGAAGACGAACCTGTGCTAACTTCTGAAATGGGCAGTGAGGCACATCTAGGTATGTGTGTGTGTGTGTGTGTGTGTGTATAAAACACTCATTGTAGCTGTGTGTGGGTAAAACATTCATTGTAGACTTGTTGTGTGTAACACTAGTTGTAGACCCAGCTGTGTGTGTAACAGCTTAGCTGTGTATATCTCGCTCGTTGCAGTCCTAGCCGTGTGTGTGTGTTACTCTCGTTGCAGTCCTAGCCGTGTGTGTGTTACTCTCGTTGCAGTCCTAGCCGTGTGTGTGTGTTACTCTCGTTGCAGTCCTAGCCGTGTGTGTGTTACTCTCGTTGCAGTCCTAGCCGTGTGTGTGTTACTCAGTCCCACCAGGATTTCGCGGGCCTTTTTTGTGATTGTTGCGGGCTAAAATGTTTGATGTTGCGGGTGTTTTTCAAAAAAATTGCGATGGAAGTTGCGGTGTGTTTTTGCTTTTTTGTGAGTACATTGCAATAGGGAGTAAATGTTGTATGGTTTCCTCTATTTAGTAGTCCATTTTAATTATCTATTTACCTATTTATTAAGGCTTGCCAACTTTTCAAGATCGCTTGGAGTGAGATTTGAACCTGGAGGTGGTGGCGAACATTAATTGTTGACGGGGGGGGGTTAGCGAACGTAAGTTGTTACCGGGCGGCCTGTAAAATGGACACAAATTAAGTATTATATCGAGATCGATGGCAACCCTGATTTATTTATTTATGGGTATTATGCTTCTTATAAAACCCATGGTTTTAACACTTCAAGCAATCATTGAATGAATCATTTCGAATCATTTCTACTATATGTATAAATATTTACTTAATTAAGTTTAACTGGTGCGCGCAGTTACAAAATTCGAGAGGTGCACGACCTTGCGAATCGACAGCGTGCGACGCCCTCGCGCACGGGCGGAGCCAGTGCGATTACGTCATCTTCGCCGCGCTGACCCTCGCCACTTGAGTGCGCTGCAGTGACTACCGTTGCATTGTGGGGAATGTAGTGTTTGTGCTTGCAAAACACCATCGGGCGGCTGTGGCCTGTGGGCCGGTTCTAATAGTAATTAAATATCATACAGGGGGCCATAGATAATCAATTCAAATAAAAAAAAAAACAGTTTATCCCCGCTTTCATGTAGTGTACCGGGATACTGCTTTTCTCGATCTTTTTGCCGTTATTTTCGTCGCTCGTGCTGCTTTCAGTCTGCTCCTCTTGAACGTATATACGGAAGTAAGGCGGGAGTTTGTCAATGTCACATCAATCAATCAATCAAATTTTATTTATATAGCGCTTTTTACAACAATTGTTGTCACAAAGCAGCTTTACAAGTGCCGAGTCCTAGCCCCCAGTGAGCAAGCCAAGGGCGACAGTGGCAAGGACATCAAGATGACATCAGTGATTGGTCAAATTTGCGGGAAAGTTGCGGTGATTGGCTGAAGTTGCGACACCGCCCTGAATTTGCGGGGTTTGCTTGAAGTTGCGTTGAAGTTGCGAATCGCAACATCGCAACTTTCTGGAGGGTCTGGTTACTCTCATTGCAGTCCTAGCCGTGTGTGTGTTACTCTCGTTGCAGTCCTAGCCGTGTGTGTGTTACTCTCGTTGCAGTCCTAGCCGTGTGTGTGTTACTCTCGTTGCAGTCCTAGCCGTGTGTGTGTGTTACTCTCGTTGCAGTCCTAGCCGTGTGTGTGTTACTCTCGTTGCAGTCCTAGCCGTGTGTGTGTTACTCTCGTTGCAGTCCTAGCCGTGTGTGTGTGTTACTCTCGTTGCAGTCCTAGCCATGTGTGTGTGTTACTCTCGTTGCAGTCCTAGCCGTGTGTGTGTGTTACTCTCGTTGCAGTCCTAGCCGTGTGTGTTACTCTCGTTGCAGTCCTAGCCGTGTGTGTGTGTTACTCTCATTGCAGTCCTAGCCATGTGTGTTACTCTCATTGCAGTCCTAGCTGTGTGTGTTACGCTCATTGCAGTCCTAGCTGTGTGTGTTACGCTCGTTGCAGTGCTAGCCGGGCGTGTGTGTAACGCTCGTTGTCTTCTCTCTCCAGCAGGATGTACGTTTGAGGTGGACTCGGACGCCGAGCTGTGCGACTACAGGCAGGGGCAGGAGGACGACTTCGACTGGCAGCTGGTGCGGACGGACGTCTGGGCCAACACGCCCCCCGAGCTCACGCAAGGCGAGTGTCTGGAACAACCGCCGTGCCCTTTCCACAGCACATTTTCTGCTCTTCTCCCAGCTAGGGTGACAAAAGAACAAGCCGAGCCCAATCGCATGTTGACAGGGACATCAGATTTGCGATTAAGAAGGCGTTCGCTTTTGCTCTGATTACCTGAAATAGGACAGTTTACCACGCTAATCTGTGTTCATAATGCGATAAAATCCATTACTCCGTAACGTATTTTTGCGCCACAGTGATCTTTCGTACTCGGTGTTTTAGATGAGTCTCGCTGTAAATGTGCCATGTTTGGTTCAATGCATGTGCAAATGGGACAAACTCCTGATGGCAAAAAAAAGTGTGAATTTTTGGGGGAAAAAAACTTTATTTCCTGCAACCATCAAAGCATGAAATGATACAAGATGTAATTAACAGGAAGTTTGCTTGCATAAGCACATGGCGGCAAACTGCAGACGTCATTTTATTTTTTGCTGAGACGGCATGAGTGTCGTGTGTCTCTCGTGGCCTCCCTGTGAGACGAGAGGCGTGTGATGCCTGCGTCCTGTCCCTCACCCCTCAAGACAGCTCCGCTCTGGGCTGGTTGAGAGCTCCGCTCGGGGTCATTGAGGTCCACACCGCACGTGTCACCGCATGCGCTTCATAAAATGCCTCAACTGCTCCCTTGAAGAACTCTCCACTGGCCCCGTGACTCTTTGCGCTGAGGGCTCGTTGTCTGTGGTCCGCGAGGCCTTGAAGATCCGGATGCGTCTAAAAAAAGCTAAGGCGGACGGCGTGGCGGACGGCCGCGGCCTTTCGGGTCACGGTGGCTTTTGTTCCATCGGCCAACACGGACGACCCGGTTCCCAGAGGACGCTGGGAACGAGAACGCACGCTATGGCACCTTACTTGATATTCCACAGACGAGCAGACATGCGGCGTGCACTTATCTGGACGGTTAAATTCTTCAGAGCCGCTAAAGAGACTCCAATTGAGACAACAGCTTAGTTTATTGGGCACTACTGGCTCGATAGTATTGATCTTTGTTGCTCTACAGCAGGAATGTGAATGAGGCGGAACTAGAGCGAGAAGGATTTTGTGTTGTCTCTGTGTTCACCTCGTACTAGCTAGGGCTGTAATGATAAGATAGTGACTTATGTACTTGACTACATAAGTTTGGAGCTCTTGATTATGGTAGACTACTTTTCAGGCAACTTTTTAATGCTTTAAAGTAGTCTGGTAAGCGTAAAAAATGGGAAAAGTTTGTTTTTGTCATGTCACTGCCATTTGGACCAGCACTACATTTGGGTCCCCGGGCACAGTGTTTATTTATTTTATTGTTTGTTTGTTTGCCTTTCAGGGAGTGGGAAGTTTGGGGTGATTACAGGAAACACATAAACTGAATTTATAGAAAACACTGGTATTGTTAATAACTATTAGAAATGTATTTCCGCTGTTGGTGGGACCCCCTTCCGTGACTCCTGGCACGCGGTCTCTTTTTTAATGTTGCAGAGATGCGCTTTTGAACCTGGATCAGCGGCCAAAACATTGTCCGGATAGTAAACCCACAGAAATCCTGTGTAAGCACTGGTCCACGCGCTGCCTAACCACTGGCCGTAGCTCTTTGCATTTAAATGGCGCATTAACACAGCGCGTCCCTTTTCCTCCTCACGACCAGGCCGCTCGGTCGTGTCTATGGGGGCGTCTCGCCCCGAGTCCCGCGCTCTTTCTCAACGCCTGGGAGCTGTTAGGGACACCTAGTGAATGGGTCAGCGGGAGTTAACAGGCGCTAATAGCCGGCTTAGCACGGTATCTGAACGCGGGAAGGAAAACTCGGAATCGGTTAGCATGCATATGTGCATTAGACTTTAACGAGCGCCTTCGGCGAGCATGCGCGCGCTTGATCTCGGGTGACGGGCTGATCCGGCGCGAGCTGCATCGCTGTAATTGTGTCAGACCTGAAGAAATTTGTAGCACTTACCGAATCAAAGCGAGCTGGCCAAACGCCTTCTTTCTGACAGGCAGATCAAAATGCAGCGCATCCTAATTATCATAAACAACCTTTTCTATGCGTGCACGCCGCGTGTTTTCATTTATTTATTTATTTTTAAAAGTCTTTTCATGTCAGCCGTAAGTGCAGCCCTTCTGTTTAACGAGGTAGTGTGGAGCCACAGAGAGATAGTGAGAATAAATAAATAAGTAAATAAGCGTCCCTTAGCATTTAGTGTAGAGAATGTAGAAGTGCATATCGCACCCAGGCTGAAGATCTGGGAACAGTAAAAGTTGGAGAGGCCATCAGGATGTATCCCTGGTGCTCTGAGTAATTAGGGACTCTTCTGTTAACATTACTCTCATTCTCTGCAGCTTCCTGACCTGGGCAGACAGTGCATGGCAAACAAGGACTTATAGACTGAATTGTTTTCTCAGAGTATAATTTTCTTTACCAGACCAAGAAGACATAAGTTCATTAAGAATAAGACCCAGTCGACGTTTTAATCCTCTGAGGGGGCCCACAGTGTCTTTTGCTGTTAGCCAACATGGCTCTGTTGCAGGCCAGCACATTAATTAAACTGTGACTCCAGCCGTCTGTCAGAAGACCACCGTGTACAGTAATTAGACTGAGCACAAAACTCTCTTTTAGAACCGAGCCCAAATTGTCATTCTGGTGAGTTGTGTTAGAAGACCTATCTCAGAAGTGATCTTGCACAGCTGAAGACCGAGGAGAGGGGGAGCCTTTTGTTCATGCTACGTGAACCTGTCTGAGCTGTTTTCAGAGCCGCACACACACCCACACACACACACACACACACACACACACACACACACACACACACACACACACACACACACATGACGTGTCTCTTAGCCTGTATGTGTGTTACGATATGGTAATATGTGATCTGGCCTGTAATTAGCATAGCTTTAATTATAGCCACTGCACCACTCTGGGCCTGGCTGTGCTGTGAATAGGTGTGTCTTACCCTCACATTCACTCTCTGTTTCACTATCCATTTGCTCACTCCACTCACTCCTTCACTTAGTAATATACTTACTTACTCAATAACTTATTTATTCACTTTCACCTTCACTCAGTTCACTCATTCACTCACTCACTGTGCCCTTTATTTACTCACTCCCTCACTGTGCCCTTCCTTCACTCATTCACTCACACTGTGCCTTTCATTCACTCACTCACTCCCTCACTCACTCACTCACTCACTCACTCACTCACTCACTCACTCACTCACTCACTCACTCACTGTGCCCTTCATTCACTCACACACCGTGCCCTTCATTCACTCACTCACTCACTCACTCACTCACTCACTCACTCACTGTGCCCTTCATTCACTCACACACCGTGCCCTTCATTCACTCACTCACTCATTCACTCACTCACTGTGCCCTTCATTTACTCACTCACTCATTGTGCCTTTCATTCACTCATTCACTCACACATTGTGCCCTTCATTTACTCACTCCCTCACTGTGCCCTTCCTTCACTCATTCACTCACACTGTGCCTTTCATTCACTCACTCCCTCACTCACTCACTCACTCACTCACTCACTCACTCACTGTGCCCTTCATTCACTCACACACCGTGCCCTTCATTCACTCACTCACTCATTCACTCACTCACTGTGCCCTTCATTTACTCACTCACTCATTGTGCCTTTCATTCACTCATTCACTCACACATTGTGCCCTTCATTTACTCACTCATTCACTCACTCCACTGTGCTTTTCATTCACTCATTCACTCACACATTGTGCCCTTCATTTACTCACTCATTCACTCACTGTGCTTTTCATTCACTCATTCACTCACACATTGTGCCCTTCATTTACTCACTCACTCACTCACTCACTCACTGTGCCCTTCGATCACTCACTTACTTGCTTTCCTCTAACTCACTAGCTGAGGTCAACACAGGAGTCTTTCCTAGCATGACCACTCCTGCACAGCCTTGGTGAGCTTCATCGCAGTGACAGTCTCCGTTTTTGAGAGGTTCATGA